>NC_085078.1:2983657-3027259 GCF_963662255.1 Cinclus cinclus
TTTCCTTTCCCTCAAAACTACACCGTTGCAGAAGTTGAGATGGAGCATTTTAGAAGCTCCGTAAACTTGGGGGAATTGTTAAAACCCCGCTGAACTCCTTTCAAATATAAAGCCTTCAAAGCTACAAGCACTTTATCATTCTTAAAGCCCCGTTAATCAACACAACCCATTAAACCCTGCTCACAGATCAGGGAATTCGTCCCTTTGGGCTCCATTTATCTTCCTGTGCTCAGAACGGGGGTAACAAAAACGGGGGAGAACCCAAAACCCGTGGAGTTCTTGGGGTGGGCCCTTCCTGGCCTAAACCACCCTTGGTTTTCTTGTCCCTGCAGTGTCACACCCTCCCAGAAATACTCATCCCGTGGGGGCCGGGGTGAGGTCGTGGCCTCGTTTGGCTCCGTGCAGGGCCCGGCCTGGAGCGGCCGCGGCGGCTGCAGCGTCAGAATCTTCGGGCACCCCGAGCAGAACCTGAGCAAACCCTACAAGTTCATGTTCCAGAAGGCTCTGGACGTCCGGGAAGGTGTCCCTGCAAGGGGGAGCTTGGGGACACTCTGGGGTTGGGGTTTGGGGACACCGGGGGTGGGATCAGGGGGTGTTTGGGGACACCGGGGGTGGGATCAGGGAGTGTTTGGGGACACTGGGGTCAGGGTCAGGGAGTGTTTGGTGACACTGAGGTCACCCCCAGTGCTGGCCGGGCGGGTGGAGGAGCTCGGGGAGGTTCTGAGGAGGCACCACGGCCTGGACGGCTTCAGCTCGACAGCTCTGCCAGCTCAGGTGAGAGCCCAGCCCCCGTTTTGGGGTGAATCCCCCCCCCGTTTTGGGGTGAATCCCCCCCATTTTGGGATAACCCCGTTTTGGGGTCCCGCAGGAGCCGGTGACGGTGCTGGGACAGATCAGCTGTGATGGGAATGGGAAGCTCAACCCCAAATCCGTGCTGCTGGTGGGGGACAGGGAGCACTCGGGGGGGGCCCAGGTCCCGCTGGACCTCTCGGAGCTGCCGGAATATTCCCTGTTCCCAGGACAGGTGAGGCTTTGGGGGGGTCCCCCTTCTCTCCCTGCTCATTTCCCCCCCCCCCCCCCCACCCCCCCAATTCCCACTCCTTTTCCCCCATTCCCACATTTTTTGCACAATTTCCTCCTGTTTTGCCCCAATCCTGCAGGTGGTGGCTCTGGAAGGCACCAACAGCACGGGCAGGAGGATGGTGGTGTCCAAGCTCTATGAGGTGACCCCGCTCCCAGGGGGGTTTGGGGGGGATTTGGGGGGGATTTGGGGCATTTGGAGACATCCCCAACTTTCCCCCAGGGGGTCCCGCTGCCCTTCCACACCCCCACGGAGCCCATGGCAGGTGAGACCTGGGATTTGTCCCCAGATCCCATTTTTTGTCCACTAAATCCCCATTCTTGTCCCCAGAGTGCTCTTTGGATTCTCCATCTCTCCATTTTGATTCCCCAAATGTCCCTTTCTGTCCCCAAACTCCCCTGACGGCCCCCAAATCCCACCTCTTTTCCCCTCCCAAACTCCTTTTTCACTCCCATTTTGAACCCAAGCCCTCCCTTTTTATCCCTAAATCCATTTTTTATTGTCCCCGAGCAACTTTTCCTCCCCATCCCCCCTTTTCTCCTCCCCACATTCCCATTCCCATCCCACGACCCCCCTCATTTTCCATCCCTATTCACCCCAAACTTCCCCATTTTCCCCCAAATCCCCTTTTTTTCTCTCCCAAATCCCCTTTTTCCCCCAGAGCAGAGGATGGTGCTGCTGGCCTGTGGCCCCTTCACGCCCTCGGACGGCGTCGCCTTCGAGCCCCTGAGTGACCTCCTGGAGGTCGTGGCCCGTGACCGCCCCGACGTTTGTGTCCTGGTGAGGGGACCCCAATTAACCCCTCGTTAACGATCCATATTTAATTACCCTCATCATCATTGACCCAGTCCTGCACCCCTCACCCTGACCCCGCAGCCTCGAAGTGCGTGGGAGGCTCCAAACCCCTCAGAATTCCCATGAAAATCCCATTCCTGAACCCCAGAAACACCCGTTTTTCACCCTAAGAATCCCCAAAATCCCCATTTCTCACCCCAGATTGACAGAGAAGCTCCCTTTTAAGAGCAAATGCTGCCCTTGGAGTTAAATTTTGATTCCTTGCTTTGGGCACAACGCATCAATTTCAGCGATTTCCCCTTTTTGGTCTCATTTTTGCCCTGAGATTTTGGGGCTAAAACTGGGGGTGGTTCATGAGAATTATTAAAAATAATTCAGGATGAGGGTTTTGGGAGGGGGTGGTGGTGATTTAAGGGGGTTCTTTGCTGTTTTCCTGCAGTTTGGGCCATTCCTGGATGCCAAACACGAGCAGGTGGAGGTGAGGAGGAATCCCCCCAAAATCCCCTCAGTCCCTGCGGATTTGGGACAGCACCAGATCACCCCAAAAAGATCCAGAAATGGTGCCAGTCCCGTTGTTTTCCCCCGATGCAGAGCTGCCAGCTCCTGAGCTCCTTCTCTGACGTGTTCAAGCTCTGCCTCAGGACCATCATCGAGGGCACCCGGAGGTGGGCACAGCAACGGCCCCAAATCCCCCATTCCCATGGGGATTTTGTCCCCAAAAACGCCACTTTTCAGCCCAGAATTCTCTCCTCTCCTCCCCCCAGTGCTGGCTCCCAGCTCGTGCTGGTGCCCTCTCTCCGGGATGTCTCCCATGATTTTGTGTATCCACAGCCACCCTTCCCCTTCCCGGACCTGCCCAAGGAGGACAGAGCGGTACCGACCCCAAAATTCTGCTTTTTACCCCCAAAAAATAAATCTCCCTGCAGATCCCCACCCTTCCTGGTAACCCCAGTTGGGATTTGGGGTGAAATCTCCCTTTTCCCCACCTGGGATTTCCTGCTGCAGCTTCCAGAGGCACAAAGGATTTGGGATTGGAATTCCAGAGCTCCCAACGCCCCTCCCGACCCTTTTTGGGTTCAGATCCCCTCATTGAATGATTCTTCATCCCTTAGGAGCAGATCTGATGCTCCTGCAGAAAATCCAGCTCGGCCCTGGGGATTTTGGGGAACATTTTGGGGGTTTAAGGAAAACTTAGTGGGATTAAGGTGGCTTGGGGGTGATTTAGAGCCAGTTTTTGGGGCATTCCGGGGCAGGTTTGGGGCACTCTGGGATGGATTTGGGGCATTTTAGGAAGTTTGGGGTACTCTGGGGCAGGTTTGGGGCACTCTGGGATGGATTTGGGGCACTCTGGGCTCCCAGGGCTGCCTGTCTGTCCAGCCCCTGTCCGTGTGTCCAGCGCGTGCTCCTGGTGCCCGAGCCCTGCACCCTGGACATCGACGGCGTCGTCTTTGGCCTCAGCTCCACCGACCTCCTCCTGCACATGGGGGCTGAGGAGATCAGCAGGTGCCTCCTTGGAACCTTCTCCCTCTTTTTTTTCACACTTTTTTCCCCCCATTTCTTTAATGTTTTTCCCCTTTTGTTTAAACTTGCCCTCCCCCTTTTCTTTAATCTTCCCCTTTTTTAGGTTTTTTTCCCCCCTGTTTTTTTCCTTTTTTTCTCCTCTGTCTTTTCTCTCTTCCCTTCCCCCCCAAGATTCCTCTTCACCCCCCGTTTTCCTTTCTCATTTTCCCCATTGTCCCCCACCCATTTTTTCCCTTTTCTCACCCCTTTCTCTCCCCTTCCTTCCACAGCTCCTCCGGGATCAGCGATCGCTTCACGCGGATCCTGCGGCACGTCCTGACCCAGCGCAGGTGGCACCTCCCAAAAACTCCTCTTTCCTCCCCAAAAACTCCTCTTTCCTCCCCAAAAACTCCTCTTTCCCCCCTAAAAACTCTTCTTTCCTCCCCAAAAACTCTTCTTTCCTCCCCAAAAACTCCTCTTTCCTCCCCAAAACATCTCACTCCTCCCCAAAAATGTCTCTTTCCTCCCCAAAAATGTCTCTTTCCTCCCTAAAAACTCCTCTTTCCCCCCAAAAACATCTCACACCTCCCCACAAACTCCTCTTTTCTCCCCAACCCCCCCCAGTTTCTACCCCCTGTACCCCCCCTCCGAGGAGCTCAACGTGGATTTCGAGGCTCTGGCGGCGTTCGCGGCGCTGCCGGTGACCCCCGATGTCCTGGTGACCCCCTCTGAGCTGCGCTTCTTCGTCAAGGTCAGCGGGACCCCCAAATTCCAGAGGGGCTGGGGGGGGGACCCAAATCACCCAGAACCAGCAGCTCTTGGGGTCTGCGTGGGCTGTGGGGTCCTAAATCTTCTGTACCCAGCAGTTTTGGGGATCTGGGTTCCCAAATCTGTCCCCAGCAGTTTTTTTGGGTTCCAAATCACCTGGACCTGGAGGGTTTTTTTTGGGTTTGGATGGGCTGGCACTGGTGTCTGTTGGGGTCTGGGTGGGCTGTGGGTCCCAGTTCGGCCGTGTCTGGGGGGGTTTTGGATTTTGGACACCCCTGACCCCTGTCCCTGACCCTGCAGGACGTCCTGGGCTGTGTCTGCATCAACCCCGGGCGCTTGACCAAGGGCCGGGCTGGAGGCACCTACGGGAGAGTCCTGCTGCAGAGGGACAGGAATGGGGACAGGAATGGGGCCAGGAAAACCAGAGACAATCCTGGGGACAGTCCCAGGGACAGCTCTGGGGACATTCCTGGGCAGAATCCTGGGGACATTCCCAGGGACACCCCCCGGAGCAGCCCCTGCGTGGCCGCCCAGGTCGTGAGGATTTGAAATCCCAGCTCTGCCTGTTCCCCACCCACGGCTGCAGGACCAGGGATTTGGGTTCAAACTCCAGGATTTGGGTTCAGACTCCCAGGATTTGGGTTCAGACTCCCAGGATTTGGGTTCAAACTCCAGGATTTGGGTTCAAACTCCAGGGATTTGGGTCCAAACTCCAGGGATTTGGGTTCAAACTCCAGGATTTGGGTTCAAACTCCAGGGATTTGGGTCCAAACTCCAGGGATTTGGGTTCAGACTCCAGGATTTGGGTTCAGACTCCAGGATTTGGGTTCAGACTCCAGGATTTGGGTTCAGACTCCCAGGATTTGGGTTCAAACTCCAGGGATTTGGGTTCAAACTCCAGGATTTGGGTTCAAACTCCAGGGATTTGGGTCCAAACTCCAGGATTTGGGTTCAGACTCCAGGATTTGGGTTCAGACTCCCAGGATTTGGGTTCAGACTCCCAGGATTTGGGTTCAAACTCCAGGATTTGGGTTCAGACTCCCAGGATTTGGGTTCAAACTCCAGGATTTGGGTTCAAACTCCAGGATTTGGGTTCAAACTCCCAGGATTTGGGTTCAGACTCCAGGATTTGGGTTCAAACTCCCAGGATTTGGGTTCAGACTCCCAGGATTTGGGTTCAAACTCCAGGATTTGGGTTCAAACTCCAGGATTTGGGTTCAAACTCCAGGGATTTGGGTCCAAACTCCAGGGATTTGGGTTCAGACTCCCAGGATTTGGGTTCAAACTCCAGGATTTGGGTCCAAACTCCAGGATTTGGGTTCAGACTCCCAGGATTTGGGTTCAAACTCCAGGGATTTGGGTTCAGACTCCAGGATTTGGGTTCAGACTCCCAGGATTTGGGTTCAAACTCCAGGGATTTGGGTTCAAACTCCCGGGATTTGGGTTCAGACTCCCAGGATTTGGGTTCAGACTCCCAGGATTTGGGTTCAGACTCCCAGGATTTGGGTTCAAACTCCAGGATTTGGGTTCAGACTCCCAGGATTTGGGTTCAAACTCCAGGATTTGGGTTCAGACTCCCAGGATTTGGGTTCAAACTCCAGGATTTGGGTTCAAACTCCCAGGATTTGGGTTCAGACTCCCAGGATTTGGGTTCAAACTCCAGGGATTTGGGTTCAAATTCCAGGATTCTGGTTTAAAGCCCCCAGAATCGTTTGGCACATGGAGGAGTTTCCCCAGTGGGATTCACCCCCAGGAAAAGGGAATTTGGGAAGGGGAATCCAGGCACGGGATCCTCCCTGTCCTGGTGTCACCCCTCGCCTTTGGCAGCCTCATTAGGGGACTTGGAGTTTAATTAGTCCAAAACCAATTAATTACAGATTCCTGGTGCTGCTGCTTCCCAGGAAAAAACAGCTCTGGGTCTGGCTTTCACCCTTTTCCCAAACTTTCTGCCCCAAATTTACGATGAGGAAGGTGAAAATTAATTAAAATTTCTGCCTGTCCCGATGTCGTTTCCTAAGGGGAAAAAAAAAAAAAAAAAAAGGTAAATCCAAGGGGTGGATTTTGGGGTAAAACGAGAGGAAATTTGGGCTGGGGAGGGAAATTCCCCTCAGAACTCTGGTGTGTGGCCAGGGCTTTCCCAAAAATCCCCTTTTTCTCCCCAAATATCCCAAAATACACCCAAATATGGAGCAGCTGGGAAGTGCTGAGGTCACCTCTGGCTGTCACGTCCCGGTTCCTCCTCTGCTCTTCCCCCAATTCCAGCACTTTTCACCCCAAATAAAATACAGTTTTTCCAACACACATAAAATCTCTTTTTCCTGATTTCTTTTCCCTCCCATTTCCAGCTTTATTTTCATTTTTCCTCACCTTTTTTGCACCTTTTCACTTATTTGTATTTTTTTGGCGGGGGAGGGGAGCAGGACCCCATTTTCCCCTTGGGTTCTCCCCCCGCCAGCCTCAGTTTCCCTTGGGAAAAATCCGATTTTGGAAAAACCAGCAACGGGATGAGCCAGAGCCTCGTCCTGGGTGGATTTTGGGAATTTCGACCCGAGCCCCGCAGTTCAATCCCATCCCGAACTCGGGATTTCATTCGGGAATTCCCAAGGATTCGTGGGGCGAGGAGCTGATCTCGCTGGGATTTTCCAGCTTTTTTGGGGCTTTTTTTCTTTTTTTTTTTCCTCGGGGCGAGGCTGAGGGAGCTCCGGGAATTCCCAGAACGGGGCCGGGAATCCGCTCGGGAGCGCCGGAGCCGATCCCGAATTAATCCCGATCCCAGGGGGGGATCCTGGGACCCGCAGGTGACACCGCTGGGAATTCGGGAATGGGAATTCGAGAATGGGGTGGGAAGGAGAATGGGAATTCGGGGATGGGAATTCGGGAAGGAGAATGGGAATTCGGGAAGGGGAAGTGGATGGGAATTCGGGAATGGGGTGGGAAGGAGAATGGGAATTCGGGGATGGGAATTCGGGGATGGGAATTCGGGAAGGAGAATGGGAATTCGGGAAGGAGAATGGGAATTCGGGAATGGGAATTCGGATCGAAGGATGCTGCGGGGAGGGCGGGCAGAGCTTTTCCTGCGGCGCTGTCACGTCCCGGATTTAAAGGGAGAGGAAGCGATTCCTTCCTTTTATCCCGGGAAAAAAAAAAAAGAAAAAAAAAAAAAAATCCCCGGATCCTCCCCCCTCCCCCCCTTCCGCTTTCCTGCTTAATTAAACCAGCGCTTAATTAGAAACCTCTGGCTCCGCCCGCTCCCGGCTTAGAGCAGCGGCGGAGCCGCGGAACGGCCCCGGGATCCCTGGAACAGCCCCGGGAAATCCTGGAATAGCCCCGGGAAATCCTGGAATAGCCCCGGAACAGCTCCTGGATCCCCGGAACAGCTCCTGGATCCCGGCCCGGCGCTTTCCGGGCGCTTTTTCCTGCGCACAGAATTCCTGGATTCCCGAAGCCCAGATTTCCAATTCCCTGCATTCCCAAACCCCCGGATTCCCGAACCCCGAATTCCCAAACCCCGTAATCCCAAATCCCGGAATCCCAAACCCTCGAATTCCCAAACCCCGGAATCCCAAACCCCGAATTCCCAAACCCCGGAATCCCAAACCCCGAATTCCCAAACCCCGAATTCCCAAACCCCGTAATCCCAAATCCCGGAATCCCAAACCCCGGAATCCCAAAACCCCGAATTCCCAAACCCCGGAATCCCAAAACCCCGAATTCCCAAACCCCGGAATCCCAAACCCTGAATTCTCAAACCCCGAATTCCCAAAGCCCAAATTCCCAAACCCCGGAATCCCAAACCCCGAATTCCCGAGCCTTTTCCAAGGAGTCTCCCGGGATCCGAGCCCGGGAGGAGCCGCTGCTGTTTTCCCCGGATTTTGGCTTTTTCCGTGGATTTTTTGTCACCGAGGGCACCGGGAGGAGCCCGGGGTGTGGCCCAGGCCGGAGCCGGCGTTTCCTCATCCTCCGGCTTCCCCCTGGAATTCTCCCGAGCTCCTGGAATCGGAATTTTCCCGGGAAAAGGGAGGAGGTCCCGGAGTCCCCTGGCATGGAATTGTCACCGCTCCGCTGCCCCCGGCCCGGATTCTCCGCTGGATTCCCCAGGTGGGATGGGATGGGATGAGGGAAAAATCTTTTCCTTGTTTTAACCCATTTTTAACCAATTCCAGCTTTTCCCGGGGGGGTCGGATCCCATGGACGGGTCCTGGCGCTGCTCCCAAAATCTCCATTCCCTAAAAAAAAAACCCCACAACCTTCATCCCAAAGAGTTCTCCCTCCTCTCTCCCGCTCCGAGAAATGGGGCTTTTCCATCCCCTTTTTTTTTTGGAGGGGGGGTGAAAAAAATCCAAGTTCTGGAGCGATCCCGGAGCAAATCTCCTTCCCAGGGGTAAATCTGGAGGATTTAAATCGGGCACCAAAAAAAAAAAAAAAAAAAAAAAAGGCTCGGGAGGGGAGGAACTGGAGGAGTTTTTTGGAGGCTGCTCCTCCCAAGGGCCATTCCCATGAGAAAAGGAGTTTTAGTTTCAATTCCATCCCTGAATCCCTGCTTTGGGAAAAGGGAATTGCTCGTGGAGACACCAGGATGGAAAAGGGCTGCTCAGACAGCGCCAAAATTCCTGAAAATTGGCCCCAAACCCCCCCAGATTTCTGCGTGTCAGAGCCCAAAATGATGGAAATGGGCAGGAATTGAGGGATTTTTATGGAGAAACTGGTGGGAAAAGCAAAAAGTTTTGAGGTCCTGAAGCTCAAGGGGCTGAAAATGGGCAGAAAATTTCACACTGGGGTAGAAATTTTCAAAACCAGGGGAAAAGGAATGGAATTTCCAGGTTGTGAGAGGTAAATCTGTGGCAAGAGGCAAAAAAGATCCCAAATTTTTCCCTAGCTGAAGGCTGATTTCCCAAAAAACAGGTGGAAAATGAAAAACCTGGATGTGCTGAAGCCCGAAGTGCTGAAAAAGGAACTAAAATCTCCTGGAATTCACAAAAATGAGCCCAAATCCCTCCCAATCCAAACTTTAAATCACCAAAAATGGTCGGGAAAGGAGCGGGGGTTCCTCTATTGAAGCTGGAATTGATGGAAACAGGGAAAAAAAATTCCTTAACTTTTCTTCCCTGGGAACCGAATCTGCTGATTCAGGCGATTCCGAGGGGTCCGAGTCCTGGGAGCGTCTCCTGGAGCTCCTCCCACTCAGATTTGGGGAAAACATCCTTATTTTCCCCGGCTTTTTTTCCCGTTTTCCTCCTTCCCGACTCCTCCTTCTGGGTTCTCCTGGGATTTTAGGGATGCAAACTCCCAGAAATGAGTTATTTATTGGATTTATCCTCGTGCTTTTCCTCCTTTCCCGGCCCATTTTCCACCTGCAGGGAATGGGGAGTTCCAGGGGTTTGCCTGGGGAGGAGAAAAAGAAAAATCCCAAAAAAAGTTCTGTGAAAAGGAGGGGGGTTTTTTTTGTTTGTTTTTTTTTTTTTTTTTGGGGGGGGGGGGGGGGGATGGGATCCCCGCATTCCCAGGGGTTTCAGTGTCCCAGACAAAGGGAACAGAGCTCGGGAACATTCCCAGCTTTTCCCGGGGCTTTGTCCTGGCCCAGCCGAGCGGGAGCGGCCGGGGGGGAGGGATTGGGGTCAGGGAGGGCAGTTTGGGGTGGGAAAAGGGAATTCCAGGAGGGGAACGAGCCCAGGGCCCCGACAGCTCCGGGATGCCCATCCCTGCCATCATCATCCTCATTCCCACCTGGGAATTCACCTCTCAGAGGCTGCTTTTCCTACAAATCCTTATTTTTTTTCCCCCCCTACAAATCCATCTTTTTTTCCTACAAATCCACCTCTTTCCCCCCACAAATCCATTTTTTCCCCTACAACCCTGGTTTTTTCCCCCCCCTCTATAAATCCATTTTTTCCCTCCTAAGATCCCACTTTTTACCCCTCCAACTCTGCTTTTTCCCTTTACAATTCCCCTCTGGCAATGGCCCCGGTGGTTCCCCACGGCTGTGGCCCCGATCCCAAAGGAAGATCCTTCCCTGTCCCTGTGTCCCTGTCCCCGTGTCCCTGTCCCTGTCCCCGTGTCCCTGTCCCCGTGTCCGTGTCCCTGTCCCCGTGTCCCTCTCCCTGTCCCCCTGTCCCTGTCCCCGTGTCCCTCTCCCTGTCCCTGTCCCCGTGTCCCTGTCCGTGTGTCCCTGTCCCTCTCCCTGTCCCTCTCCCTGTCCCCATGTCCCTGTCCCCGTGTCCCTGTCCCCCTCTCCCTGTCCCTGTGTCCCTGTCCCTGTGTCCGTGTCCCTGTCCCCCTCTCCCTGTCCCTGTCCCCGTGTCCCCGTCCCCGTGTCCCTCTCCCTGTCCCCCTCTCCCTCTCCCTGTCCCCGTGTCCCTGTCCCCGTGTCCCTGTCCCTGTGTCCCTGTCCCTCTCCCTGTCCCCCTGTCCCTGTCCCCGTGTCCCTGTCCCCCTCTCCCTGTCCCTGTCCCCGTGTCCCCGTCCCCGTGTCCCTCTCCCTGTCCCCCTCTCCCTCTCCCTGTCCCCGTGTCCCTGTCCCCGTGTCCCTGTCCCTGTGTCCCTGTCCCTCTCCCTGTCCCCCTGTCCCTGTCCCCGTGTCCCTGTCCCCCTCTCCCTGTCCCCGTGTCCGTGTCCCTGTGTCCCTGTCCCCTCTCCCTGTCCCCGTGTCCCTGTCCCTGTGTCCCTCTCCCTGTCCCTGTCCCCGTGTCCCTGTCCCTGTGTCCCTGTCCCTCTCCCTGTCCCCCTGTCCCTGTCCCCATGTCCCTGTCCCCGTGTCCCTGTCCCCCTCTCCCTGTCCCTGTGTCCCTGTCCCTGTGTCCGTGTCCCTGTGTCCCTCTCCCTGTCCCCTGTCCCTGTCCCCCTCTCCCTGTCCCCCTCTCCCTGTCCCCTGTCCCTGTGTCCGTGTCCCTGTGTCCCTGTCCCCCTGTCCCCGTGTCCCCATCCCTGTCCGTGCCAGCCGCCCCCTCCTGTCCCGTGTTAATCCCGGGATTAGCAGCTCTGCATTCTGCACTGTCAGGATTCTCCTGCCCGGAGCTGCCGGACGGGGCCGGGCCCGGCGCTGATTCCCGGGATTGCCCCGGGATCCTCTTCCCTCCTTCCCTTCCCTTCCCTTCCCTTCCCTTCCCTTCCCTTCCCTTCCCTTCCCTTCCCTTCCCTTCCCTTCCCTTCCCTTCCCTTCCCTTCCCTTCCCTTCCCTTCCCTCTCAGCCCCGGGAGCGGCGCTGGCGTGGGTCGGTAACGGGGCCTGGGGGAAAAATGAGGGATAATGGGAGAGATTTCCACAAAAACAGGCTAAAAAGGGAGTATTTCCTAAAAAATAGGGGATAAGGAAGCATTCCCAAAAACCAGTGGATGATAAGGGAATATTTCCTGAAAACGGGAGTTATAAGGGAGTATTCCCTAAAAATGGGGGATAATGAGGGAGTATTCCCTAGACGTGGGATAATGAGGGAATATTCCCCAAAAGCAGGGAATTCTGAGGGAATATTCTCCAAAAGCAGGGGCTAGGCAGTGGCAGTCGGGATCAGGGAGGTTTGGAGGTTGAAGGGGAATCGGGATTTTCCATCCCTCGGGGCGTTGTTGCTGTTGTTGTGTTTTTAGGGATAAATCCTGGCCACTCCCCCGGGACTTTTCTGGGTCGAATTCCAGCCGGGAGAGGCCCCTGAGGGTGTCCCAGCCCGGGATAAACCCATCCCAAAATCCCTCCCGAGCTGCTGCGTCCTTGCCGGCGGCGCGGGATCGGCTCCGCATTTACAAAAACAGGGATGGGTGGAATTTTTTCCCCCTGAAAATTCGTGATGAGGGTGAAAACCTCCCGAACTTCCCACTTGCTGATCGAACAGGGAACATTCAGGTGGCCCCAAAACCATTCCATCCCTTTATCCCTCCCACTGAGGCTGGTCACATTCACGGCACCAACATTTCCCATTTTTGCCTCGTTTCTCCTCACGGCTGTAAAATCCAGCCCGGATCCGTTGTCCGAACTCAGAGTTCACAGCGAAAACAGGGGAAACCCCGACTTCCTTCCCCTTCTGGCCCCAAATCTCCAAAATCTCCGGTTTTTACTTCAGCTGGGCTGGGTGTGCCCGAGGGCATCGGGGTGAGGAAATCCCTTTTGAGTTCAAACTCCTCTTCCCACCGCTCTGCTCTGGTGCTGGGACTGCACACCCCGATCCTCTGGATCACATCCCGATCCTCTGGATCACATCCTGATCCTCTGGATCACATCTGGACGCTGTGGATCACATCCCCACCCTCTGGATCACATCCCCACCCTCTGGACCACATCCCAACCCTGTGGATCACATCCCCACCCTCTGGACCACATCCCCACCCTGTGCATCTCCTCACCTGCTGCTCTGGGAACGTGGCAGGGGCGGCGTCTGGAATTCGTTTCGGATCCTGGCCGAGGTGTCAGAGCTCAGCACCGAGCTGTCCTCTCTCTCTCTCTCTGTCCTCACTCCAGGCTGTCCTGAGGCCGGCTGCCGCTGGCCACCATGTCCACCAAGGTGCCCATCTACCTGAAGAGAGGCAGCAGGAAGGGCAAGAAGGAGAAGCTGCGGGACATCTTGTCCTCGGACATGATCAGCCCTCCTTTGGGGGATTTCCGCCACACCATCCACATCGGCAGCGGCGGCCAGAGCGACACGTTCGGGGACATCTCCTTCCTGCAGGGCAAGCTTCACCTCCTACCCCGCGGCAGCGCCGAGCCGACGCCGTTCGAGTTCTCCCGCGCGGCCGCCGCGTCGGGCGTCGAGGCGGCCACGGCGCCGTCGCCCTTGCTCAAGAACGCCATTTCCCTGCCGGCGCTCGGCGGCGCCCAGGCGCTCACCCTGCCCTCGGCGCAGGCCCCGCCGAAGCCTCCGCGGCTTCACCTGGAGGAAACGACGACCCCGGCGTCGCCGGCGTCGCCGCGGGCCGAGCCCTTGGCGTCGCAGGCCGGCTCGTTGCTGTCCCTGCACGTGGACCTGGGCCCGTCCATCCTGGAGGATGTGCTGCAGGTCATGGACAGGCACCGGGCCGAGCACGGCGCCCGGCCGGAGATCCTGACGTGAGGATGAGGATGGAGATTTTGGGGGGGTTTTTTTTTTTTTTTTCGGACCTCGGATTCTCGACAGGTGAGGGTTCGGATTTGGGACGGAAGCAAAGTGACCTCACCACCCACCCCGAGCTGTGCCAGCCTCGTCCAACGCCAGAGCTGAGCACAGGAAACGCGAGGAATTCCCAGAGATTCCGGTCAGGAGGATCTGGGGGGACAGCGGGGTTTGTTCTCCACGGCTCTGAATCCTTCACCTCAGCTTCTGCTCCTTCAAATCCTCTGGAAACCTCAAAAATGGGGAAATCTCCAGCAGGCTTTGTGTCCCTGGGGAGAAGCCAAAGCTCCCCCCATGGAGGAGCTCACATCTCCCAGCGGGGCTGTTTTAGGAACTCAATCCATTCAGGGGCCAAAAATCCCCTCTGGGACCGAACTGCAGAGACAGGAACGGGGCTGGAATTGTCAGAGATGCAGGAAAAAAGAAAAAAAAACCAAAATCCCAGCAGGAGCTGCAGGTGGACTCTGGCAGGAGGGTGGAATGGGAAGGAGGGGATGCCCAGGGGAATTCCAGCTGGATTTTCAGGAACCAGGACAGAAACCCCAGCCCAGGGACAGGCTGGGACCAGGCTCCCTCCATGAATTCCATCCTTTCACCCATTCCTGGGAATTTCAGCCCAGAACCAGGCCGGGATGTGGGGTGGAGTCTTGGCCCCTCCTGTCCCTCAGTTCCTCATTGCCTAACGAGTCTAATTTAGATTATCTGACTAATGAGTCATTAGATTGTCGTTAAGGAACCCTTGTCCTGCCTCTTCCTTCCCTAAACCCAAACCACTTCTGGTGAAAACACCCAGAGTTTGGGGATAAATGGACTTTCCAAGGTTTTCATCTGTAAAATAATTAAGAAACTGAGGTTAATTAGGCTCAATCAGCCCCCAGGTTTAATTTCTATTTGGTCCAGCTCTTCCCTGCTCCAAACTCTTCTCTCCCCCCATGCTCTGCCCACTTTTTATTTATTTTGGGATTTCTTTCCTCCCCAAACCAATTCCAGCACGAAGCTGTTTCAGGGCCTCGTTTGTGATTAATTAACCCCAGGCACGAGAGACTTTGATGGGAACGTGGCTCCGTGTCCCCTCCTGTCCCACAAACACACCCCAGCTGCTGCTCGGACAAACAACTGTTAGGGAAACCAGCCCAGAACGGCTCATTTTGGGTGGGTTTCAGTGGTTTGGGGGGTTTCCAACTTGCCGTGGGTTGGGACAATGTGGATGCACTTGTTTTTTTTCCCCCTGGATTTCACCCCAATTTTCCTGGGTTTCACCTCAGTCAGTGATTTAAAGACGGAGCTGTTTGTGCCCCACCAGGAATTGCGAAACTGTGGCTGCTGAAATAACCAAAATCAGTCAAAATTCCCCATTTCCCCCTCCCCCCCCCAGTTTTGCTCCTTTTCTCCGGCATTTTTTTCCCTTCCACAACCCAGGGCTGGATTTTGGAATGTTCCAGCTTTGTTTTTTTTTTTTCTCCCCCTACTCATCCCCCTCTGCTCCAGTCCTGGAAAAGCTCCTTCAATTTGACAGATTTGGGGGGTTTTTTTTACCATGAAAAGGTGATTTTCCTTTTCTTACTCTTCTCCTCCTTCCTCTCTTCCCTCCCTCCTGCACCTCTCAGACCACACTTGGTATAAACCCCTGAGATTATCCCCAAAATTATTGCTATTATCACTGAAATCACCCCCAGTATCACTTTATCCCTGAAATGTTCTTTTATTCCCTCCAATCCCACCTCCAGCAAAAAAACCCCACAAATTCCTTAATTAATTTTCAATCATTAATAAACCATTTGGGATCCTTTTCCACAGGACTGGAGCCTCCTTCACTTCTCCCCTCATTAATCACTCGAGGAATTAATGATTTATGCAAACCCCTGTTGCCAAACTCTTCGGATTTACTCCCAATTCCAAGAATTTGAGTCATCCCGAGCAGCTGTGACTCAGCGCCCACTCCCCTCCTTCCCCCCCTCCTCCCTTCCTGGGGAATCGCTCTGGAATCAATCAAGGATGGGATCATTAATTAACCCCAGCAGGGGCACAGGCCTGGCAGCATTCCCAACTTCCTCGTTATCCCTGATTAACGCTGCCCACGCCAGCAGTCACTGCTTGACCCCCCTGGTGTGGCCAGAGCCGTGGGATGAGCGCCAGGAACAGCCGGCCTGGGATTACCAGCAGGAGGAGGAGGAGGAGGAGGGAGGAAGGCTTGACCAGGGGGGTGACCTTGGGGGGGGGGGGAAAGGCAAATTCCCAGCAAAGAGGAGAAAACAAAACAACAACAACAAAAAAAAAAAACCCAAACCCACAGGTGGAATGTGGGAGTAAGGAGGAAAAAGAGAGAGGAATTCACCTGGAAATGAGGAATTCACTCACCTGGAAATGAGGAATTCACTCACCTGGAGGTGAGGAATTCACCTGGATGTGAGGAATTCACTCACTTGAATGTGAGGAATTCACTCACCTGAATGTGAGGAATTCACCCGGATGTGAGGAATTCACTCACTTGAATGTGAGGAACTCACCTGGAAGTGAGGAATTCACTCACCTGGATGTGAGGAATTCACCTGGAAGCTGACGTCAAACCACGCTCACAGTGGGATCTGTGGGTTTCTGGCCTGTTTCCCTCTGTCCTGGGCGATGAATTTGGGCATATTAGGTTAATTTAGGTTTGATAAAAAGGGAAAAAAGCTCCAAAATGGGAATATTTTGGCAGGAATTTTAGGGGATGAAGAGGCGGGAGGGGTGTCTGGGTTTGGTTGAGGTAATGAACAGACATTGGGGAGTTTTGGTATCTGTGAACCGCGTCCCCATGTGCTGCATCCCGCCTTTTTTTGGGATAATTCCAAGACAACAATTCCACCACATCCCTGGGCAGCCCGTGCCAGGACGGGACAACCCTTTCCATGAAGGAATTTTCTTGAATAAACTTCCCCTGCTGCAACTCGAGGCTGTTTCCTCTCGCTTTATCCACCGGGAGAAGGGATCTCTCCCCCCAGCCTCATTCCAACCTCTTTCCAGGCAATGGTAGGGAGCAATGGGGTCTCTTTTTTTCCAGGGTAAACCTCCTCATCATCCTCTACCATCACTTCCCCCCTGACTTTCTGTCCATTTCTCCCTCACTCTCCTACCTTGTTCTCTCCCATTTTTTCCCTCATTCTCCCGTCATTCGGCCCCTCAGTCTCCCCGCTCCATCTCCCCCCATATCCCCCCACTCTGCCTCCCTCCTTCATCTCCATCCCCTCCCTTTCTCTCCCTACCTTCATCCGCCCATTTCTCTCGGATTTCCCCCCTTATTTCCGTGCGTTTCTCCTCTCACATCCTTTTCCCGCCATTTTTGCCCTCAGACCTTCGCCCTCTCCCCCCCCCACATTCCCCCTTTTCCCGCCTTTTTCCCCGCGCACGCGCACAGCGCCGCCCAGCGGCCGGGAGGACTCCACGCTCCCTTCCCCCGGGCTCTCCCTCCTCCTCTTCTTCTTCTTCTTCCTCCTCCTCCTCCTCCTCCCTCTCCCCTTTCACCGTCCTCCCCTCTCCCTGCTCCTCCTCCTCCTTCTCCCTCCTCCTTCCCCTCTCTCTCCCCGCCCCTCCCGCCCCTCCCTCCGCGCACGCGCCCCGCGGCGCCCCGGCGGCGGAGCCAAGATGGCGGCGGTGGTTCAGAATGTGGTCAAGCTGTGAGTACGGGTCGTTTCCCCCCCCCCCCCGGCCCCCCCGCCCCCCTAGCGCGGGAATGGTGCGGCCCGGCCGGGCGCGGGAAACGGGGCTCCCTATTCACCCCCGTGTGCCGGGCGGGACCAAGTGGGCGGGGAGGGGGGAGGTGGGGGGGGAGGGTGGAAAGAGACACGCGCGCATTGTTCGCGGTGAACTTTGCTGAGGGGGGAGGGGGGTTAAGGACACCCCAAAATCCTCCCCAGCACCGGGAGGGCCGCGGGGATTTGAGGGGGGTCCCGAGTGTCCGTGTGGGGGGAATCCCTCAGATCTGGCCCTGAGAAGGTCCTGGAGAGGGCAAGGGGAGGGTTCATCCCTGTAAAGCTTTAAAATGCCCTATATTGTATCCCTGTAATTCCCTGCGCTTCCTTTTGTGTCCCTGAACTCCGGTGTGCGAGCGTCCTGTGGAGGCCGAGGACGGGGGAGTCATCCCAACACATCCCTTTGCATCCTTGAATATCCCTAAATATTCCCAGATGTCCCCAAATATCGCTGTACATCCCCTGTCCTTCCCTGCTCCTTCCTGCGCTGCTTCCCTGTGCATCCCAGCCAGGGGGTCCTGGAGAGGCTGACTTGTGGGGAGCCTTCCCTGTACTCCCCCTAAACTCTTGGATTCCCGTCGAAATCCCTGCATTCCCCTTGAAATCCCAGTATTTCTGTGTATATCCCTGTATTTCCTTAGAAATCCCGGTATTTCCCCGTCCATCCCTTTGCTCCACCTCTTCCCTTCACACCCCTGGCAGTGTCCTGGAGAAGCCAAGGAGTGGGAATTCTGTTCTTTATCCCGGGTGTTCCCTGGCTGCGTCCCTGGGAGTCTCCAGTTCTAGCCCTGATATTCCCTGGGTTTATCCCTGATATTCCCCGAGTCTATTCCTGGCATTGTCGGTTCTGTCCCTGGCAATTTCCAGTTCCATCCCTGATATTCTCCAGTGTTTTGTCTCTGATATTCCCCAGGGGTATCCCAGGCGATCTGCAGTTGTATTCCCGAGGGCTTCCAATCCCTGTGGGCCATTCCTGTGCCAATCCCTGTGTTCCCAGTGCTATCCCTGCCATTTCCTGTCCCGATCCCAATGTTCCTGGCACTGATCTGTGCCATTCCCTGTGCCATTCCCTCTTCCATCCCTGTACCAATCCCTGCCATCCCTGTGCCGATCCCGCTGCTGAGCCGTGCTGATCCTTGTGCCGATCCCTGCTATTCCCAACTCTGATCCCTGTACCATTCCCAGCTCTGATCCTGTGCCATTCCCAGCTCTGATCCTGTGCCATTCCCGGCTCTGATCCTGTGCCATTCCCGGCTCTGATCCGTGCCATTCCCAGCTCTGATCCTGTGCCATTCCCTGTGCCGTTCCCGTGCCATTCCCAGCTCTGATCCTGTGCCATTCCCAGCTCTGATCCTGTGCCATTCCCGGCTCTGATCCTGTGCCATTCCTGTGCCATTCCTGTGCTGTTCCCGTGCCATTCCCTGTGCCATCCCCGTGCCATTCCCTGTGCCATTCCCGTGCCATTCCCTGTGCCATTCCCGTGCTGTTCCCAGCTCTGATCCTGTGCCATTCCCGGCTCTGATCCTGTGCCATTCCCAGCTCTGATCCTGTGCCATTCCCTGTGCCATTCCCGTGCCGTTCACGGCTCTGATCCTGTGCCATTCCCGGCTCTGATCCTGTGCCATTCCCTGTGCCATTCCCTGTGCCATTCCCATGCCATTCCCAGCTCTGATCCTGTGCCATTCCCAGCTCTGATCCGTGCCATTCCCAGCTCTGATCCTGTGCCATTCCCAGCACTGATCCGTGCCATTCCCTGTGCCATTCCCGTGCCATTCCCGGCTCTGATCCTGTGCCATTCCCAGCTCTGATCCTGTGCTGTTCCCAGCTCTGATCCTGTGCCGTTCCCAGCTCTGATCCTGTGCCATTCCCAGCTCTGATCCTGTGCCATTCCCAGCTCTGATCCGTGCCATTCCCTGTGCCATTTCCATGCCATTCCCAGCTCTGATCCGTGCCGTTCCGTGCCGTTCCCGTGCAGGCTGGGCGAGCAGTACTACCGGGACGCCATGGAGCAGTGCCACAGCTACAACGCGCGGCTCTGCGCCGAGCGCAGCGTGCGCCTGCCCTTCCTGGACTCCCAGACCGGCGTGGCCCAGAGCAACTGCTACATCTGGATGGAGAAACGGCACCGTGGGCCCGGTACGGGAAACGGCCGGGAAACAACGGGGAAATGGTGGGGAAACGGTGGGGAAATGGTGGGGAAACAATGGGGGAACGGTGGGGAAATGGTGGGGGATCGGTGGGGAAACGGTGGGGAAATGGTGGGGGATCGGTGGGGAAATGGTGGGGAAATGGTGGGGGATCGGTGGGGAAATGGTGGGGAAATGGTGGGGGATCGGTGGGGAAACGGTGGGGGATCGGTGGGGAAATGGTGGGGAAATGGTGGGGAAACAATGGGGGAACGGTGGGGAAACAATGGGGGAACGGTGGGGAAATGGTGGGGAAATGGTGGGGAAACAATGGGAAAACAACAGGGAAACACCTGGGAAATGGTGGGGGAACGGTGGGGAAACAATGGGGGATCGGTGGGGAAGTGGTGGGGAAACAATGGGGGAACGGTGGGGAAATGGTGGGGAAACAATGGGAAAACAACAGGGAAACACCTGGGAAATGGTGGGGGAACAGTGGGAAAACACCAGGTAAACACCTGGGAGATGGTGGGGGAACAGTGGGGAAACAACGGGGAAACAGCTGGAAAATGGCAGGAAATCATGGGGGAACAGCAGGAGAATGGCAGGAAATGACAGGAGAGCAGTGGGGAAATTATGGGAAACGGAGGGGGGGAAACAGCAAGGAAATGGTGGGAAACAGTTGGAGAACAATGGGGAAATGGTGAGGGAAAACTTGGGAGAACGATGGGAGACAGTGGGAGAAGAGTGGGGGGAAAAAAAAAAAAATGAGGAAAACACCAGGAAAACAACAGGAAAACCACGGGGATGGGCCAGGGTCACTTTAGGCTCTTTTCTCACCTCCATGGGAAACTTTGGGGTGTTTGATCCCAACCTGGGATCATTCTCAGCAGCTCTGTCCCTCCTCCCTGGATGGATTTTGGGGAATTTCTGGGCTTTTTTTGGCAGGTTTGGCAGCCGGGCAGCTCTACTCGTACCCGGCGCGGCGCTGGCGTAAGAAACGCCGCGCCCACCCCCCGGAGGACCCCCGGCTCTCCTTCCCCTCCATCAAACCCGGTAATTCCACCCCTTCCCTGCTGCATTCCTGGGAATTCCACCCCGAATCCGCCGCCATCCCACACCCACCACCACTTCTTCACTTTTTTTTTTTTCACTTCCCCGCCCCCCCCCCCCCCCCCGTTTTCTTCCCATTCCCCCCACACCTTTTTCCCATTTTTTTCCCATTTTTCCCCCTTTTTCCCCCTTTTTCCCCTTTTTTCCCATTTCCCCTGTGTTGGTTTTCCCTTTTCCCCCCATTTCTCCCTGTTTTTCTCCCATTTCCCCCCCCCGTTTCCCCCATGTATTTTTTCCCCGTGTTTCTCCCGTTTTTTCCCCATTTTTTCCCTATCCCCCCCTACGTTTTTTTTCCCGTTTTTCTCCCCAGACACGGAGCAGGCTCTGAAGAAGGAAGGGCTCCTGGCCCAGGATGGGAGCAGCCTCGAGGCTCTGCTCAGGACAGATTCCCTGGAAAAACGATCCCTGCCCGACCCCAGGATGGACGACGACAGCCTGGGGGAATTCCCGGTCACCAACAGCCGCGCCAGGAAGGTGCCGGAGGGAGCACGGGGGGAATGGCAGTGGGAATTCTGTACTGGGAATGGCAGTGGGAACTCTGTACTGGGAATGGCAGTGGGAATTCTGTACTGGGAATGGCAGTGGGAATGGCAGTGGGAATTCTGTACTGGGAATGGCAGTGGGCATTCTGTACTGGGAATGGCAATGGGAATGGCAGTGGGAATTCTGTACTGGGAATGGCAGTGGGAATGGCAGTGGGAATTCTGTACTGGGAATGGCAGTGGGAATGGCAGTGGGAATTCTGTACTAGGAATGGCAGTGGGAATTCTGTACTGGGAATGGCAATGGGAATGGCAGTGGGAATTCTGTACTAGGAATGGCAGTGAGAATGGCAGTGGGAATTCTGTACTGGGAGTGACAATGGGAATTCTGCAGTGGGAATGGCAGTGGAAATGACCATAGGAATGGCTGTGGGAATTCTGACAAAGGGAATAAGGGGAATAGTGGGAATTCTGTTCTGGGAATAATGGGAATGCTGCACTGGGAATGACAATGGGAATGGCGGGAATGATGGGAATGGTGAACTGGGAATGACAAGAATAATGGGAATTCCGGGATGGGAACTGGGAATTCCGTGTTGGATCCAGTTGTAGCCCCTCCTGTTTCCCTTCCCGGTATTTCCCTGTTTTCCCCAGAATTTTCCTGGCGTTTTCCCTGGTATTTCCCCATTTTTCCCCAATGTTTTTCCCGGTGTTTTTCCCGATGTTTTTCCTGGTGTTTTCCCGTTCTTCCCCCCGTGACCCCTCTGCTCCCGATTCCCAGCGGATCCTGGAGCCGGAAGATTTCCTGGACGATTTGGACGACGAGGATTACGAGGAGGACACGCCCAAGAGGAGGGGGAAGGGCAAGGCCAAGGTGAGCGAATTCCAGGGAATTCCTGGAAAATTTCCTGCACGCAGCGAGGAAAACCCGTGATTGGTGCCGGGGCCCCCCTCGTTCTTCCCGAATTCCCAAGGATTTGTTGTTCCCACCGCGTGGCACTGTTGGGTCGTTCCTGCTCCACATCCCGGCCTGGTTTTTTCCCAAATCCCGGCCTGGTTTTTTCCCAAATCCCGATTTTTTTTTTTAACCCCCGCAGGGAAAAGGCGTCGGGGGGGCTCGGAAGAAGCTGGACGCCGCCATCCTGGAGGACAGGGACAAACCCTACGCGTGTGACAGTGAGTGGGGACAATCCCGGGCTGGCATCACGGAATTCCCACACCCAGGGAGGGCAGGGCCAGCTCTCACCTCCTTCCCATCGGAGCTGGCTGGAGTTTTCCCACTGGGAATACTGGGGAACGGCCCCGGGGCCGCAGGTTAGAACACCGGGAGAAAAACCAGGAGAAAAACCAGGAGAAACTTCCCAAAGAAGCCCCGAGGCCAGGAAGGGCCCTCCCCTTCATCCCAGTGGTTTTCCAGTCCCGGGGATCATTCCCAGCCTCCCTTAAGGAGCTGTGGGATCCAGCAGAGCCCTGGCAGCGGGGGCTCCGTCCCTTCCGACCCCCCCCAATCCACGAATCCCGCGGGATAACGGGATGGGGAAGCACGAGGGAGGCTTTGCCAGCTCCTTTTTCTCTCTTCTTCCTCCTGTCCTGCCACTTCCCGGCACTAATTCTCCCCCTGGCTCCCTGAGGTTGTGTTTTTCCTGCCCTTTTTTTTCCCAGATTTCCGTGTGTCCGTGTGTCCGTGTCCTCTCACGACTTCTCTTTCTGTGTTTCAGACAGTTACAAACAAAAGCATTCCTTGAAACCTCCCGACCGAGGTAGTTCCGCTCTCTCTCTGCTCGTTTTTCCTGCTTTTCCTCCTTTTTTTTTCCCCACCCCCTTTTTCATTTCTTTTTTTTTTTCCCCACCCAAAAAACAAAAAAAAAAAGAAAAAAAAAAAGAAAAAAAAAAAAAAAACAAAACAAAACAAAAAATTCCCCTGCGGGATGGGCGGGAGGAGGGGAGGGAGAAGCCAAAGGCCACGGGAGCGACGTCAGCGCCGGCCCCGCTCCGGCCCCTGACCCTTTTCCAGCAGGGAATGAGGCCGGGAAAACAAAGATTAACCCCCCCTGTGGAGCCTGCAGTGGGAAAAACACGGAGCTTCCACCCAAATCCCGGAATTTCCACCCAAATCCTGGAGTTTCCACCCAAATCCCAGAGTTTCCACCCAAATCCTGGAATTTCCACCCAAATCCTGGAGTTTCCACCCAAATCCCAGAATTTCCATCCAAATCCTGGAGTTTCCACCCAAATCCCAGAATTTCCATCCAAATCCTGGAGCTTCCACCCAAATCCCAGAGTTTCCACCCAAATCCCAGAGTTTCCACCCAAATCCTGGAGTTTCCACCCAAATCCTGCAGTTTCCACCCAAATCCTGGAATTTCCACCCAAATCCTGGAGTTTCCACCCAAATCCCCAATCCAGAGCTCCCCAGTGTTGTTTTCCCATTCCGAACCCGCAGGGTTTTGCCTTAAAAAATTCCCCAAAAATATCAGGATGTGCCTCAGGTGTGGTGAGGAATTTGGGATATTCCCAAAGCTCCCGTTCCTCTACCTCGGGAGGAGAATTCCAGAGTTGAGTTTGGAGATTGTCCTGGAGGTTTGGGGGGAAAAAAAAAAACCAACCCAAAAAAGGTGACTTTGGAATCCCGTGGATTGGGAGGGAGTCGGGAATTCCATGGGAATCGCGTTGGAATTGCTGCTTTTTCCTTGGTGCTGCTCCAATCCTTTTTCTCCCAAGAATCCCACAGATCCCAGGGTGATTCCTGTGGTTTTTATCCCAAAAAAAAACCAGCCTGGGCTGCTGGAGCCCTTTGGAAGTTGAGCCCCTGTTTTCTGTGATCCTGCTGCTTTTTCCCTGATTTTTCCATGGTCTGGGGGGATCCAGAGGCGGAAGCAGATCCAGGAAAGCCCCAAAATCGGGGAAAACTCATCCCAAAGAGGCTCATTCCCAATTTATGGAAAAACACAGGGAAAACACGTTGGGGGATGTCTTCACCGAGCCCTGGGATACCCCATCCGGCGCTGGATTTTGGGATTTTATCCCAATTCTTCAGGCTGGGAAGGAGCTGGATCCAGGCTCATCCTTCCCACGCCAAAACGAGGCTGGAAAGGGATTTTGGGAAAGGAAAAAAAACCCCAAAAAATCCTGGGAAAAGCAGCGCTGAGGAACTGGAGCTGATTGCCTGATCCACGAGGAGCCGGATGGAAGCAGAAATCTCCCAAATTCCGGGCTGGGAATTGGGAAAAGCGATGGATTTTGGGGTTGGGAGGAGCTGGGATGGATCCAGGGCTGCTGCCAAATCCCTCCTTGGAACCCCAGAATTCCCAGATTTCCCCTTCCCTCGGTTTTTAACCTTGGGGTGGGATTTTTTGGGGTGGGAATTTCCCCGATACCTTCCCGATGGGGATTGTGCTGTTGGATTGATCCCGGGGAATTCACCTGGAATTCCTTTGGGGATCCTGGAGAATTCACCTGGAATTCCTTTGGGGATCCTGGAGAATTCACCTGGAATTCCTTTGGGGATCCTGGAGAATTCACCTGGAATTCCTTTGGGGATCCTGGAGAGTTTATCTGGAATTCTTCTGGATCCTGGATAATTTGTCTGGAATTCCTTTTGGGATCCTGGAGAATTCACCTGGAATTCCTTTGAGGATCCTGGGTCATTACCTGGAAGTCTTTTGGGGATCCCAGGGAATTTCCCTGGAACTCCTCAGGAATTCCAGGTGGATTTTCCCAATTCCATCCCCTGTGGGAGCTCCCCCTGCTCTCCCATCCCGGCGCCGGGGTCGGGGCGGCTCCGGAAGGTTCTGGTTTTGGGATTTGGGATTTTCCTCCCCTGGCCAGTCCCTGACTGGGATTTTTCCGGGGTTTTTCCCGGATTTTTTCGGCAGTCTGCGGGAAGCGCTACAAGAACCGCCCGGGGCTGAGCTATCACTACGCCCATTCCCACCTGGCCGAGGAGGAGGGAGATGACAAGGACGACTCCCAGCCCCCCACTCCCGTCTCCCAGCGCTCCGAGGAGCAGAAATGTGAGGAGGAGGGGGAAAAAAAAAAAAAAAAAAAATCCCAAAATTCCCCCTTGGAGGTGTCCCAGCTCGGGAGCGGCTCCGGGTGGGGATTTGGGAATTCCGTGCCCTGATCCCGGGGTCGTGCCCCGTTTGTGCAGCCAAGAAGGGTCCGGACGGGCTGGCCCTTCCCAACAATTACTGCGACTTCTGCCTGGGCGATTCCAAGATCAACAAGAAGACGGGACAGCCCGAGGAGCTCGTGTCCTGCTCCGACTGCGGCCGCTCCGGTGGGCTGGGGCTGGGGCTGGGGTTGGGATTGGGGCTGGGATTGGGATTGGGATTGGGGCTGGGATTGGGATTGGGATTGGGGCTGGGAATGGGATTGGGATTGGGATTGGGGCTGGGATTGGGATTGGGGCTGGGATTGGGGCTGGGAATGGGATTGGGATTGGAGCTGGGATTGGGGCTGGGATTGGGATTGGGATTGGGATTGGGATTGGGGCTGGGATTGGGATTGGGGCTGGGGGATGGGATTGGGATTGGGGCTGGGATTTGGATTGGGATTGGGGCTGGGGATGGGATGGTGATTGGGGCTGGGATTGGGATTGGGATTGGGGCTGGGGCTGGGATTGGGATTAGGATTGGGATTGGGGCTGGGATTGGGAATGGGATTGGGGCGGGATTGGGATTGGGATTGGGGATGGGGCTGGGATTGAGTCTGGGGATTGGGATTGGGGATGGGGCTGGGGATTGGGATTGAGGTTGGGTTGGGGCTGGGGCTGAGGTTGGGATTTGGGTTGGGATTGAGGTTGGTGTTGGGGCTGGGGTTTGGGTTGAGATAGGGGAGGATCTTTGGGATCGTGGGTCCATGGATTTCCTCTCCCTGGAGAGGCTGGGATTTGGGATTGTGGAGCCAAGGGTTTCTTCCTCCTAGAGGAGTTGGACTGGGGCTGAGATTTGGGAGGATTTTGGGGTTGTGGCTCCAAGGATTTCCTCCTGGGGGAGCTTGGACTGGTCTGGAGAGGGGTGGGAATCCTGAGGTGTCCCCACATGTCCCTCCTGCCCCGTGTCACCTGTGGTGCCTGCAGGTCCCTGAGCTGTCCCTGAGCTGTCCCTGAGCTGTCCCTGAGCTGTCCCTGAGCTGTCCCTGCTGTCCCCCTGTGCCCAGGTCACCCGTCCTGCCTGCAGTTCACCCCGGTGATGATGGCAGCAGTGAAGACGTACCGCTGGCAGTGCATCGAGTGCAAGTGCTGCAACATCTGCGGCACCTCCGAGAACGACGTGAGCGCCAAACCTCACCTGGGGCTGTTAAAACCTCACCTGGGGCTGTTAAGAATTCACCTGGAGCTGTTAAAAACTCACCTGGGGCTGTTAAAACCTCACCTGGGGCTGTTAAAAACTCACCTGGGGCTGTTAAAACCTCACCTGGGGCTGTTAAAAACTCACCTGGAGCTGTTAAAAACTCACCTGGGGCTGTTAAAACCTCACCTGGGGCTGTTAAAAACTCACCTGGGGCTGTTAAAAACTCACCTGGGGCTGTTAAAACCTCACCTGGGCTGTTAAAAACTCACCTGGGGCTGTTAAAAACTCACCTGGGGCTGTTAAAACCTCACCTGGGGCTGTTAAAAACTCACCTGGGGCTGTTAAAACCTCACCTGGGGCTGTTAAAAACTCACCTAGGGGTGACAGAAATCACCTGGGAGCGGCAAAAAAATCATCAGGGGGATCAAAAATTCACTTGGGGGAACCACAACATCACCTGAGGATGCTCCAGAGTTACCTGGGAGTGCCCCCAAAACCCACCTGGAACCTGGGAATGCCCAAAAATCACCTGGGAATGCCCCAAAATTCCCACTGGAGACTCTTCTGTGGGATAAATCCTCAGGGTTTAGGAGTCCATGTAACCCTGGAAAAGTTTCTTTTCGGGGAAAAGCCTTTGGAATGTGATAACCTGCAGGATCCCAGAGCCATTTTGGGGAGAAATCCTTGGCTTTTCATCATCCCTAGGAATCTTCCTGCAGGGAAACTTTTATTTTTTGGGAAAACAAGGTGGAAGATTTTGGTTGGGGTGAGGAGGGGAATCCTTCAGCGAGCTGTGGGAAACGGGAGAGGATTTTTTGGGGGGAATTTGGGATGATGGGAATGTCCCCGGGGCAGGACCAGCTGCTGTTCTGTGACGACTGCGACCGTGGCTACCACATGTACTGCCTGAGCCCGCCCATGGCCGAGCCCCCCGAGGGTGAGTGCGGCCCCTGGGGGCTGCTGTTCCTGATCCCTGCAATTCCTGATCCCTGGAAATCCTGATCCCTGGAAATCCTGATCCATGGAAATCCTGATCCATGGAAATCCTGATCCCTGCTGTTCCTGATCCCTGCAATTCCTGATCCCTGGAATTCCTGATCCATGGAAATCCTGATCCATGGAAATCCTGACCCATGGAAATCCTGATCCCTGCTGTTCCTGATCCCTGCAATTCCTGATCCCTGGAAATCCTGATCCATGGAAATCCTGATCCATGGAAATCCTGATCCCTGCTGTTCCTGATCCCTGGAAATCCTGATCCCTGGAAATCCTGATCCCTGCTGTTCCTGATCCCTGCAATTCCTGATCCCTGCAATTCCTGATCCATGGAAATCCTGATCCCTGGAAATCCTGATCCATGGAAATCCTGATCCATGGAAATCCTGATCCCTGCTGTTCCTGATCCCTGCAATTCCTGATCCCTGGAATTCCTGATCCATGGAAATCCTGATCCATGGAAATCCTGATCCCTGCAATTCCTGATCCCTGGAAATCCTGATCCCTGGAAATCCTGATCCCTGGAAATCCTGATCCCTGGAAATCCTGATCCCTGCTGTTCCTGATCCCTGCAATTCCTGATCCCTGGAATTCCTGATCCATGGAAATCCTGATCCATGGAAATCCTGATCCCTGCTGTTCCTGATCCCTGCAATTCCTGATCCCTGGAATTCCTGATCCCTGGAAATCCTGATCCCTGCTGTTCCTGATCCCTGCAATTCCTGATCCCTGGAAATCCTGATCCATGGAAATCCTGATCCATGGAAATCCTGATCCATGGAAATCCTGATCCCTGCTGTTCCTGATCCCTGCAATTCCTGATCCCTGGAATTCCTGATCCCTGGAATTCCTGATCCCTGGAATTCCTGATCCCTGGAAATCCTGATCCCTGGAAATCCTGATCCCTGCTGTTCCTGATCCCTGCAATTCCTGATCCCTGCAATTCCTGATCCATGGAAATCCTGATCCCTGCTGTTCCTGATCCCTGCAATTCCTGATCCATGGAAATCCTGATCCATGGAAATCCTGATCCATGGAAATCCTGATCCATGGAAATCCTGATCCCTGCTGTTCCTGATCCCTGCAATTCCTGATCCCTGGAAATCCTGATCCATGGAAATCCTGATCCATGGGAATCCTGACCCATGGAAATCCTGATCCTTGGAAATCCTGATCCCTGGAAATCCTGATCCATGGAAATCCTGATCCCTGGAAATCCTGATCCCTGCTGTTCCTGATCCCTGCTGTTCCTGATCCCTGCTGTTCCTGATCCCTGCAATTCCTGATCCATGGAAATCCTGATCCTTGGAAATCCTGATCCATGGAAATCCTGATCCCTGGAAATCCTGATCCATGGAAATCCTGATCCATGGAAATCCTGATCCCTGCTGTTCCTGATCCCTGCAATTCCTGATCCCTGCAATTCCTGATCCATGGAAATCCTGATCCATGGAAATCCTGATCCATGGAATTCTTGATCCCTGCCATTCCTGATCCATGGAATTCCAGCCCCAAATCCTTTCCTGGGCTGGGAAACCTGAGGATTTTTCCCGGGTTTCCTTCTGGGATGTGGGGAGGGATTTCATTGTCCCAAATCCTCCTCTTCCTCCTCTTCTTCCTCCTCCTCTTCATCCTCTTCTTCCTCCTCCTCTTCATCCTCTTCTTCCTCCTCTTCTTCCTCCTCCTCTTCCTCCTCCTCTTCCTCCTCTTCTTCCCTCCTTTTTCTCTTCCTCTTCTTCCTCTTTTGTTTTCTTCTTCCTCCTCCCTTTCCCTCTCCCTCCATTCTCCTTTCCCTCCTCTTCCTCCCTCCACTTCCTCTATCCCCTTCCTTCTTCCTCCTCCTCTTCCTCCCCTCCCTGCCCCCCCCAGCCCTCATTAACCCCATGGTTCATTCACTAATTGCCCCCCGGGAGGAGGAGGAGGGGCTGAGGCCGAAGGCTGACCCCGTTTTCCCGCAGGGAGCTGGAGCTGCCACCTCTGCCTGGACCTGCTCAAGGAGAAGGCGTCGATCTACCAGAACCAGAACAGCTCCTGATCCTGCTCTTCCTCCTCCTCCTCCTCCTCCTCCTCACCCCTCAACTCTGGGCCTTTCATTTCCCTTTGCTCTGCATCATTTTCACTCCTTTTTTGTTTGGTTTTTTTTTCTTTTCCTTTCATTTTCCCATTTCTGGGAGGAGCGGGGTCATTTTTCTTTTATTTCCGTTTTCTTTTTCTTCTTTTTTTTTTAATATTTTCTTTTTTTTTTTCTCATCCTCTCATTCCCTTCCCCCACCCCCCATTTCCCTTTTTCCTTTTCTTTATTTCACCTTTTTGCATCCTTTTTGTTTTGTTTTGTTATTTTTTTTTTTAAATCTCTTCCGTTCCCTTCATTATTTTTTTCCTCCCTTTTCCCAATTTTGGCTCCTTTGTTCCCCCAATGTTTTTCCCTCCTGACATTTTCTGAGGTGACTTCATCCCTCCCCCCAACATTTCCCAGGATTTCACCCCAAAACTCACCCCCCTCCCCCTCCTGGCACTGAAGTTGCCAAATTTCCCTCCCCCCCCTCCTTTTTTTGGGGGGGGAGAATTCCGGGGCGATTTTGGGACTTTTTTTTGGTTTTTTTTTTTTGTTTGTTTGTTTTTTTTTTTTTGTTTTTCCATTTTTTGAGGGATTTTTCCCCACTTTAATTTTTATTCCTTTTCCTCCCATTTTTATCCCCACCCCTCTCTCCCCCCACCCCAAGATGCTCCCGGCCCTTCCCCCACCCCCACGAGGCCTTACCCCTCCCCCACCACCCCAAAATGGGGCAAAAATCCCTGGATTTGGGGATTCCTCCCCACCCCTCCCCCACTGGCACAAAATGGGGCAAAACCCCCCCAAATTTTGGGGTTTTCTCCTGGCTCCCCCCCCCCAGGGCTGGTTTGGGGTTTGGTGGTGGGGGAGGGGTTGAGATTGGATTTTTTTGGGGGGGGGCTGAGGAAAAAAAAAAAATCCTCTTTTGGCCCCAAAACGCCACTGGGGGAGGGGCTTGGGGACCCCTCAAAATTCCCCAAATCCCTCCAAAAAAATCCCAAATTTTCCCCCTCCCCGGGTCCCGTGGACTGAATGTGCCTGTTTTTCTAAAAAAAAAACCAAAAAAAAAAACCACAAAAAACACCCAAAAAAAACAAAAACAAACAAAAAAAAGACTTTAAAGCACCTACCTCCGACTGCCCCTCCCCCCCCCTCCACCCCCAAATTCCCCCCGGACCCCCCCCCCAAGAGGAGCCCCCGGGATGGGCCCCAAAAAGGGCAGAAATCACCCAAAAAAATGGGAAAAACAACCCAAAAATTGGCAAAATAGCCCCAAACCCGGCCAATATAACCCCAAAACTGGCCAAAAATAACGCCAGAAATGACCAAAATAACCCAAAAATGGAATAATCCCAAAAATAATGAAATAGCCCAAAGTTGCCCCAAAAATTGACCAAAATAATGCAAAAAAAAAAAAAAAAAAAAGCCTGAAATATCTCCAAAATTACCAAAGTACCCCCAAAATGACTGAAATAATGTTGAAATAAACCCCAAAATTCACCAAATAGCCCCAAATTACTGAAATGACCCCAAAATGACTGAAATCATCCAAAATTATTCAAACAGCGACAAAAAAAAAAAAAAGACCAAAATAACCCTAAAAGCACTGAAATAACCCAAAATAAAACCCTGAATGACTCAAATAGCCCTAAAATAACCAAATAACCCCAAAACGACGAAAGCAAACCCCAAAATCATTGTTAAAATCTCAAATGTCCCGAAATTTTAACTTCAAATTGATGGAAATAACCCCGAAAATCGTGGAAATTACCCCGAAATGATCGAAATACCCCAAAACCGACCAAAATAACCCCAAAATGACTGAAAAAACGACCCCAACGTTCCCCAAATGGACCCAAATCTCCGCGGGAATTCCGGATCCGAGGCCTCATCCCGCTGGTTTCTCTCTTCCCTTTCCCGAGCGCGATTTTGGGGGGAATTCACGGAGTTTTGGTTCCAAATGGGATTGATTTTTTTTTTTTTTTTTTTGCCCTCCCCCCCCCCCCAATCCTCCCCCGTTCTCGTGGGGTCACGGGAATGTCCCAAAATTGGGGAGATTTATCCCAAATTCCCCTGGGCGAAGCTTCACGGTTGTGTCTTATCTGGGAAAGAGCGAAACGACACCGAAACGGCTCAAATTTTCGTAATAAAAACGGTAAAAAAAAAAAAAAAAACGGAGCCAGTGGAGCATTTTTTGGGAAAAAAAAAAAAAGGGGGAGGTTTGTTTTGGGGGGGAAAGTTGGATTTGGGGCAAAGATGGAGGAATTTTTGCAGAAATTGAGCACGTTGGGGGGGGGGGAGGGGGCAAATAATGGAAGATCTTGCGGTAAAAATGAGGGATTTTGGAGCAAAAATGGGGATTTGAGAGCACAGTGGGGATTTGGGGTAAAAATGGATGATTTTGGGGTTGATGGGTGCCTGGATTTGGGGTAAAAAAGATGAATTTAGGGGATGTGGCTGCTCTGAGTTTGTGCTGCCTGGTTTTTTTGGGGTGAAAAAAATCATTGATTTGGGATTGGGAGGTGGCTTCTCCTGAGCTTTTGCCACTGTTTTTTTTTTTTTTTGGGGGGGTTGAAATTTGCCCCGTTTGGGGTTTTTTTTGGATTTTTGGGTTTTTTTGTTTGTTTGTTTCTTTTTTGTTTGTTTGCTTCTTTTTTGTTTGTTTGCTTTGCTTTGTTTTTTTGTTTTTTGTGGTTTTTTTGCTTTTTTTTCTTTTTTGTTTTGTTGGGGTTTTTTTTGTTTTTGTTTTTTCTTTTTTTTTTCCTCCCTCCTGGAAATGTGAATTAATCCCGTTCCCAGATTTATTTTGCAGCCAAATCCCCGGAATTGGGGCAAAGGCCACCGAGCTTCGGGAATTCCAATTAACGCTCATTAACGAGCTCCGGGGGGGGAGGGTGTCCCCCGCAGGATCCCAAAATTCCCACGAGATTTTATTGGGATTCAATAAATAACCCCGGTTGGGAGGGGCTGGGGGGGCTCCAGGGGGGTCCTGGCCCCAAAATTCCCCCGGGGGGTCCCAACCCCCGCTCAGGTTCCGTCCTTGCTCTTGGTGCTGCTCAGGGGGACGGCGACGTCGTCGTCCTGGAGGTGCCCCGCCCTGGAGGGACCCCAAAATTCCCAAAATTTTCATCCTTCCCAATCCCAGAGCTTTCAAACCTTCCCAAAAGCTTCAGCTTTCTCCCCAGAATGTTCAGGTCTTTTGCCCAAACGCCCAAACCTTCCTGAGCCCAAAAATGTCCAACCCAACCCCAAAACCTCCATCCCAAAACCTTCATCCCAAAACCTCCATCCCAAAATCTTCAACCTAATCCAAAATCTTCATCCCAAAACCTCCATCCCAAAACCTTCATCCCAAAACCTCCATCCCAAAACCTTCAACCCAATCCAAAACCTTCATCCCAAAACCTCCATCCCAAAACCTTCAACCTAATCCAAAATCTTCATCCCAAAACCTCCATCCCAAAACCTTCATCCCAAAACCTTCATCCCAAAACCTTCAACCCAATCCAAAACCTCCATCCTAACCCCAAAACCTCCATCCCAACCCCAAACCTCCAACACAAAACCTTCAACCCAATCCAAAACCTTCATCCCAACCCCAATCCTTTATCCCAACCCCAAACCTTCATCCCAACCCCAAAACCTTCTTCATCCCTTTTTGACCCCAAGGCTCCTGGATTCCTCCAAGAACCAATCCCACCCCAAAATGGGAATCATCCTCCCAGGGAAGGGCTGGGGGGCCCAGGGGGGCTGTGGGGGGGGGTCCCGGGGGGTTCTGGGGGTCCCTCACCTCCTCTCGACGTCCTGGACGGTCTCGGGCAGAGCGGCGTTACGGGTCTCGGGCAGGAAGCCGGTGGCGATGGCCGACACGATGGGGGCAGCGCCGTAGATGACGAGGGGCAGCGCCGGGGTCACGTCGGCCGTGAGGCGCACCAGGGGCGCGACCATCCCCCCCACGCGGGCCATGGTGCCCCCCAGACCCATCCCCGTCTGCCTGTGCCGGGAGAGCGGTGTGGGGTTAATGAGGGGTTGGGTTAATGAGGGGATGGGTTAATGAATGAGGGGTTAATGAGGGGTTGGGTTAATGAATGAGGGGTTGGGTTGATGAGGGGATGGGTTAATGAGGGGTTGGGTTAATGAGGAGTTGGGTTAATGAGGGGTTGGGTTAATGAGGGGTTGGGTTAATGAGGGGTTGGGTTAATGAATGAGGGGTTAATGAGGGGTTGGGTTAATGAGGAGTTGGGTTAATGAGGGGTTGGGTTAATGAATGAGGGGTTAATGAGGGGTTGGGTTAATGAGGGGTTGGGTTAATGAATGAGGGGTTAATGAGGGGTTGGGTTAATCAATGAGGGGTTGGGTTAATGAGGGGTTGGGTTAATTGAGGTTGGGTTAATTGAGGTTGGGTTGATGAGGGGTTGGGTTAATGAGGGGTTGGGTTAATGAATGAGGGGCTGGGTTAATGAGGGGTTGGGTTAATTGAGGTTGGGTTGATTGAGGTTGGGTTGATGAGGGGTTGGGTTGATGAGGGGTTGGGTTAATGAGGGGTTGGGTTAATGAAGATTGGGTTAATGAGAGGTTGGTTCATGGAGGGTTGGGTTGGCTCATGGACGGTGATTGGCTGGTGATGGACAGGTGGGGGCGGGGCTGTGCTGACCACACCCACCTGATGACGGTGGGGAAGAGCTCCCCAGAGAAGATGTAGGCGCAGTTGAAGGAGGCGGCCAAGGCGCCCTTGCCGATGACGGCGAAGGCCATGCGCAGCGCCGGCAGCTCTGGGGGTCACAGCGTCATCCCCGGCCCCCGGCGCCTCCCGTGACCACCTGGGGTCATCCCCCACCCCATGGTGACCCCTCACCCCCACAGTGACCACTCTTCCAATGAGCCTTCATCCCACTGATGGTCCTTCATCATCCTTCCCTCCTCCATCCCTCCATCCCATTGTCCTTCATCCTCCATCCCTCCCTCCTCCCAACCTCCTCCCTCCATCCTCACTCCACCTTTGTCCTTCATTGTCCATCCCTCCATCCCTTTGTCCTCCAACCCATTCTCCTCCACCTCGTTCTCCATCCTCCATCCCTCCCACTGTCCTCCATCCTTCTGTCCCGCTGTCATCCCTCTCTCCATTCCTCCATTCCTCTCACTGTCATCCCCCTTTCCCTCCATCCCCTCTCCACCTCACTGTCCTTCATCCTCCATCTCTCCATCTCTTCATCCTCCATCCCTCCCTCCCCCCATGTCCCTCCCTCATCCCGTTGTCCTCCATCCCTCCATCCCTCCATCCCTCCATCCCTCCATCCCTCCATCCCTCCATCCCACTGCCATCCCTCCATCCCTCCATCCCTCCAACCCTCCATCCCTCCAACCCTCCATCCCACTGCCATCCCTCCAACCCTCCATCCCTCCATCCCTCCATCCCTCCATCCCTCCATCCCTCCATCCCACTGCCATCCCTCCATCCCTCCATCCCACTGCCATCCCTCCAACCCTCCATCCCTCCAACCCTCCATCCCTCCAACCCTCCAACCCTCCATCCCTCCAACCCTCCAACCCTCCATCCCTCCATCCCTCCATCCCTCCATCCCTCCATCCCACTGCCATCCCTCCAACCCTCCATCCCTCCATCCCTCCATCCCACTGCCATCCCTCCATCCCTCCATCCCTCCAACCCTCCATCCCTCCAACCCTCCATCCCACTGCCATCCCTCCAACCCTCCAACCCTCCATCCCTCCATCCCTCCATCCCTCCATCCCTCCATCCCACTGCCATCCCTCCATCCCTCCATCCCACTGCCATCCCTCCATCCCTCCATCCCTCCAACCCTCCATCCCTCCAACCCTCCATCCCACTGCGATCCCTCCAACCCTCCATCCCTCCATCCCACTGCCATCCCTCCATCCCTCCAACCCTCCATCCCTCCATCCCTCCAACCCTCCATCCCTCCATCCCTCCATCCCTCCATCCCTCCATCCCTCCAACCCTCCATCCCTCCATCCCTCCATCCCTCCATCCCTCCATCCCTCCAACCCTCCATCCCTCCATCCCACTGCCATCCCTCCCCCATCCCATGTCCCCCCCGTGTCCCTCCCTCTCTCCCCACACCCTCTCCCACCGCTGGGCACGAAGATGTTGGCCAGGATGCAAATCCCGGCGAGTGCCAGGGAGCCACCCTGGGCCAGGCGCCGGCCCAGGCAGGAGATGACGAGCACTGACAGGAGCTTGGCCGGGATGTCCACGGCCCCGAACACCACCTGGCTCAGGTAAACGTTGAAGCCAAAGCCCTGCAGGTCCATGGCCAGCCCGTAGTAGGCGAAGCTGGTGGAGAACCTGTGCCAAAACCCACCAGATCAGCACCAAAACCACCCAAAAAACGAGCAGCCTCGACTTTGAAGAATGGAAATTATCCCAAAAAACACAAGTTTGCCCTCAAAGGTGGGAGTTGGTCCCAAGAGATTATTTGGTTTTGCCCCAAAAGTTGTGGGTTTGTCCCAGAAAGGGGATTTTTCCTCCCCGAAAGAAGAGGCATTTTATCCCAAAAGGTGTTTTCTCCCCCACAGAGAAGTGGGTTGCTTTGCCCAAAGTCGTCTCTTGCCCAAAAGGTGAGGTTTTTTTTCCCCAGAAAAAATGGGGGTTATTTTGTCCCCAGACATCTTCTTTCCCCCAAAATACATTTTTTCCTAACAAGTGAAAGAGTTTCCCCAAAAATGGGGATTTACCCCAAAAGGTGGGGAGATTTTTATTTCCCTCAAAAGGTGATTTTTGGCCCTAAAAATCGGGGGGAGGTGTTACCCCAAAATTGATGGTTTATTTCCCTGAAATGTGGGGTTTATTCCCGGAATATTGTTTTTTTCTCCAAACAGTGATTTTTTTAGCCAAAAAAGAGGTGGGTTTTTTTGTTTGTTTTTTTGGTTTTTTTTTGCTGGGACTCACCAGACGAAGGAGACCCCGCACGACACCGTCCTCATGCCGGGGGTCCGGACGAGCGCGGCCACGGCCCCCCCCGGCAGCGGCGGCTCCCGGTGCACCAGAGCCCGCAGCACCTGCCGAGAGCCACGGGATCCACTGGGATCCACCCCTGGGATCTGCTGGAATCCACCCCTGGGATCCACCCCTGGGATCCGTCTCAGGGATCTGCAGGATCTGCCCCGGGGAGGGCGCAGAGGGGTTGGGGAGGGGGATCCGAGAGGCTCGGGTGGGTCTGGGGAGGATCCCGGGGGATCCAAAGGGGATCCAAGGGGAATCTGGGGGGCTTTGGGGATTCTGGGGGTGATCTGAGGAGTTTGAGGGTGGATCAGAAGGGTCCAGGGGGGATCAGGGGGACCTGGGAGGGATCATAATAATCCAGGGGGGATCCGAGGGGTCCGGGGGGACTGGGGGCAATCACGGTGGTCCGACAGAGGGGATCTGGGGGGATCGAGGCCGAGGGGGGAGGGAATGGGGAGAGGTGCATGGGTGGGGGCTCAGGGGGTTTTGGGGCACATCCCGAGATCGGGGCAGGTCAGGGATAGAGGGGAAGGTACCTGCGGACTGGGGGGGGGAGGGGATTTAGGGGCAGATCAGGGGATTTGGGGGTTCAGAGACACCCCCAGACCCCTCCCCACCTCCTCGCTGAGTTTGTCCCCCTCCTCCTTCCTGCCGTTGACCCTCGCGACCTTGCGGAGCCCCCGCAGGGCCAGGTCGGGTCTGCCCGAGGTCACCTGCCAGCGCGCGGACTCCACGTACAGCCTGGGGGGACAGGGGAACTGGGGGGTCCCGAACCCCCCCAACACCTCCCACCCCCACAGAGGATCCCAAACTGGGAGGGGCAGATCTGGGGGTCCCTGCACCCCAAAGGACCCTGGGCAGAGGGGTCGGGAAAGGTCAGAGGCACCCCCAGCATCTGATGGGGGGTCTCTCCCACCCTTTAAAGACCCCGAACTCCCCATTCTCCTTTTTTCCTCCCCAAAACCAGCACAGGGCTGGACACTGGGGATGGACAGTGGGGTGGACAGTGGCATGGACACTGGGATGGACACGGATGGACACTGGGATGGACACGGGTGGACAGTGGGATGGACACTGGGATGGACACGGGTGGACAGTGGGATGGACACTGGGATGGACGGTGGGGTGGACACTGGGATGGACACGGGTGGACAGTGGGATGGACACTGGGATGGACAGTGGGGTGGACACTGGGATGGACTCTGGGGTCCTGTACCAGGAGTAGAAGAAGAAGACGAAGAAGGGCAGGGACACGGCGAGCTGGAGCTGCCGCCAGTGCGGGAGCCCGAAGGCTGCGGCCGCCAGCACGAACTGGCCCAGGGTGTAGCAGTAGCCATTGATGGTGCCCACCACAGCCCGAGCCTCTGTCGGGATCCACTCCATGCCTGAGGCACCAGGGCAGGGTCAGGGCAGTGCCAGGGCTGGGAGTGGGGTCCCCATCGGGGTCAGTGGGGTTTGGTCAGTGGGGTTGGGGTCAGTGGGGTTGGGGTCAGTGGGGTTGGGTTGGGTCAGTGGGGTTTGGTCAGTGGGGTTGGGTCAGTGGGGGTGGGTCAGTGGGGTTGGGGTCAGTGGGGTTGGGGTCAGTGGGGTTTGGTCAGTGGGGTTTGGTCAGTGGGGTTGGGTCAGTGGGGGTGGGTCAGTGGGGTTGGGGTCAGTGGGTGGGGTTGGGACCTTCCCCCTCCCATGGGTCATTGGGGTTTGGGGTAGATGTGTGGGTCCCTCCCTGGGTTTTGGGGGTCCCTCCCTGGGTTTTGGGGTCCTTCCCTGGGTTTTGGGGGTCCCTCCCTGGGTTTGGGGTCCCTCTCCCAGGGGGCTCACAGAGGGAGGCGGAGTTGAGGGACACCCCGGCCATGGCCAGCCCGGTCAGGAAGCGGCACACGCAGTAAATCAGGAGCGAGGGGGCGGCGGCCGTGCCCACCCCCATCGCCCCCAGCTGCAGGTAACACCAGGTGAGCAGAGCCCGGCGCCCAAACCTGTGGGGACACGGCACTGGGAGCACTGGGAGCACTGGGAGCACTGGGAGCACTGGGATGTGGGATATAGAGAGCACTGGGATGTACTGGGATGGGAGAATGTTGGATTCTGGAGATACTGGGCTGGGGATGTGGGTACTGGGAAGGGGGACAGGGGGTGCTGGGGTCACTGGGACAGGGCTGTGGGTGCTGGGATGGGCACACAAGGCACTGGGAACACTGGGAGTGATGTGGGGACAGAGGGGGACGAGCCATGCTGGGACTGGGGACACTGGGACAGAGAGAACATGGCAGCCCCTCCCCACTCCCAGTCCCTCCCAGTCCCTCCCAGTCCCTCCCAGTCCCTCCCAGTCCCTCCCAGTCCAGCCAGCAGCACGCACTTGTCAGAGAGGACCCCGAAGAGGCTGGAGCCCAGCAGGATCCCGGCCATGTAGATGGACTGGGCCACCTGCCTCAGCTTCTTGGAGTCACACACCAGGTCCCACTGCCACCGGGAGGGGACACGGGGTCACCACGGGGTCACCACGGGGTCACCACGGGGTCACCACGATCCCCCCCACCCTCAGGGACCCCGGGGTGTCCCCTCCCTCACCTCGGTGACGATGGTGTCCCTGAAGATGCCATCCAGGTACGTCCAGCCGTCGTGGCACGGCTCGGTGGCCGCCTCGCTGGCCGTGCCGTTGGCCGCTGCGTCGGCCGAGCCGTTGGCGTCCAAGAGGTGCCACTGGGGCTCCACGAAGCGTTGGCAGCGCTGGGGCCGGCGGTGGCCGTCCCAGGGGATGGACACGGCCAGGGGCACGGCGGCCGCGGTGGCGTTGGCCACGGGCCGGGGCCGGCAGTGGTGCTCGGGGACGCCGGCAGTGAAGTTCTGCAGGAGGTTGTGGCTGGCCAGCATGAGCAGAGGGATGGCCAGCGCGGCCACGTACGTCACCTGGAAGCGGCCCATGCCGCCCAGGCGGGCCAGCAGCTCCACGAAGGACATGGCCGGAGAGGGGATGGAGCTGGACGCGGGCCAGGTCAGCTGGGGGTGGGGAGAGGAGGAAAGGTGAGGGAGGGAGCGAGGGTTGGTCAGGGAATGGCCAGAGAGGGGTCAGTGGATGGAGAGAGGGGTGGACAGAGGGATGGACAGAGGGGTGGACAGAGGGATGGACAGAGGATGGACAGGGGGATGGACAGAGGGATGGACAGAGGGATGGACAGAGGGATGGACAGAGGGGTGGACAGAGGGATGGACAGAGGGATGGACAGAGGGATGGACAGAGGGATGGACAGAGGGGTGGACAGAGGATGGACAGAGGGGTGGACAGAGGGGTGGACAGAGGGATGGACAGAGGGGTGGACAGAGGGATGGACAGAGGGATGGACAGAGGATGGACAGGGGGATGGACAGAGGGGTGGGTCAGGAGGTCAGTGGAGGGATCACCAAGGGATGACTGAGGGGAGGAGGATGAGGGCTGGACTCGGGGATGGAGGAAGGACACGGAGTGGCCAAGGGTGAATGGAGGACGCTGGGTGGTCACCAGACCGAGGACCCTCTATTGATCTCCTATTGATTGCTCAATCAATCAATCAATCAATCGGTCTATCAGATTGATCAGCCGATGGATTGATCCATCCCTTCATCAATGGATTGATCCACCAGCTTGACTGATCAATCTGCTGACCCATCTGTCAGTCTATCGATCTCCATCCATCTATTGGTAGATCAGTCCATCAATCTGTCAATACATTGATCTATTACCTATTCATCAATCCACCTGTCACCCTGTCACTCTATCGATCAATCCATCAATCAATCAATCACTGATTATTTCTTGCTCTCAGCTCCTCCCCCCACCCATTCCCCAATTAAGTAATCAAAATTTTGATCGATCAATCAATCAATCAATCAATCAATGCTCTCTTCCCCTGTCCTACCAATCCCTCAGATCCCTCCTGATCAATCGATCCCCACCTGCTCTGCTCCTCCTCCTCCTCCTCCTCTTCCTCCTCCTCCCCCCTTGGCTGCTGCAGAGCTCCGGCTCGGACTCTTGGACTCTCAGACTGTCTGGTCCCTCCGTCCGTCCCTCCGTCCGTCCCTCCGTCCGTCCCTCCGTCCGTCCCTCCGTCCGTCCCTCCCTTGGCCCCTCCCCCCCTGCCCCTCTTTCACCTCCCAGTCAATCAATCAATCAATCCATGGATCAATGGATTTCTCTGCTGCCCACGCCTGTCTCTGCCCATTTATTGATCCTTAGCCTATCAACAAATCGATTATCTGCTGATAATCAACTTATTGATTGATCTATTGGGATCTGTTGATCCCTGCCAATCAATTCAGCGAGTTCTTTCTCTATTGGTAAATTATTGATCACTCAACTCCCCTTATCTATAATGGGTCCATCATAATTAGCCCATGATCTCTTTATGCATTAGTTTATTGATCCATATGTTTTGGTTATTGATCTATTCACCTTTGGATTAATCTATTAACCTATTGATGACTTGATCAATCAGTTGATTGATCTAGAGGAATCTCTATTGATCCATCAGTTGGTCTGTGTATCTCTAGTACCAATTAATTGATCTCCAATCTATTGATTGATCATCTGCTTGGTCTTTATTTTTCTATAGATGAATCTATTGAACCGTGATTGACCAATCAGAATAATTATCTCCTTCTCCATCAATGAGTCCAATGATCCAGTTATTGATTTATAATCTGTTGATCAATGTATCAATCTTCACCTCTTTCCTGATCAGTCTCGTGGCCTGTAATCTTCCTATTGATTGATTTATTGACATTTAATTGCTCTCTTGATTGATTGATTGACTTTTAACATCTCTATTGGATGATTTACTTATTTTGATCTCTCTATTGATCAACCTCCTGACCTATAATCTCCCTATTGATCAGCCCTTGTCTCCATCAATCGATCGATTGATCAGCTGAGCTTTGCTCTCTCTCCTGAGCTCACCAGGCTCTCCATGACCAGCCCATCGATCTCTCTATTGATCACTCACCTGTCCGTGGCTCCCGGTACCTCCCGGCTCTCCCAGCACCAGACCGCGCTGCCCGGAGCCCTCGGCCGGCCGCTACCACCCCCCCATGGCCCTGCCCTGCCCCTGGCCTGCCCCGCTCCTATTTAAGGCCACCCCGGTCCCAGTTAACGTTTGACTCCGGATCGGGCCATGGGTCGGTGGAGACGCTCTCGGGGCGGAAATGCCGGTGCCGACCACGGCGGGGACACCCAACCGTGACACTTCTGTGCCACCAAATCCATCCTGGTTCTCTGCCTGGACACCCCCAGTCCCCGGCAGCCGGGGGACCCCCAGCCCCCTCTGGGCCGTGCTGCCTCTCCAGGGTGGATCATTGATGAGGCAAAGTCCCGGGGGCCCTGAACTGAATCCTCGGGAGCCCCTTGGACCCCGGGCCGGAGGGCGATGGGGGCAGCGGAGCGTGAGCAGAATGGGGGGGGGACGTGGGGGGTGGACACCCGGATTGGAACTCCCGGGTCAGGGGTCAAGTGGGAATGGTGTGGGCTGGACACGTGGATCCTCGGGATCTGTGAGAACTTGAGAATTCTGGGATATCTGGGTCTGTGACATCCCCGCGTCCTCAGAATGTCGGGATCCCTGGGATCCTGGGGGGTTCTGGATCCCTGGGATCCTGGATCACGGGACATTCAGGCACCTGAGTCCTTGGTTCTTGGGATCCCGAGGTCTTTGGGATCCCTGAGCTCTTGGGATGTTTGGGTACCCTGGTGCTGGGATCTTGGGTCCCTGGGATTCCCAGGGTTCCGAACAGCTGAATCCTGGGGATCCCGTGGTCTTTGGGATGTCCAGGATCAGGGGATGTGGGTCCTTGGGGTCTCTGGGCACCCAGACATGAGGATTCTTGGGATCCCAAATTTTTGGGATTCCCCATTTCTCAGGATCCCAAATCCTCAGGATCCCAGATCCTTCCCTCACTCTCTCCTGACATTGTCCATCCCCGGCAGCTCTGGCCGAGGGGGAGGGGGCACGGGGGGGTCCCGCGGTGCCGAGGCTGCAGTGTCCAGCTGCTTCCCGTATTTTCCTTTGGGGCGGGACGGGTCCGGCTGCGCGGGACCCCCCGCGGCCGTGGGAAAACAACCCCCACCCCACCCTACCCCCACCGGCCGCATTTCACACGAGTTTTTGCTTTTATTTTTTTTTATTCCGGCACGGCTGAACCGTCCCCGACACAGAGATTTCGGGTGGCTCCAGCGTCCCCCCCCACTCTATGGGGAGGGGGCACTGGGGTCCCCTCATGGTCACTGTTGTCCCTTTGCTCTTCGGGGGGGAGCTTGAACCCTCCCCACTCCCCAAATCCTGCTCATTGACCCGGAGGGAGCATCGAGGGATGAGGATTTTGGGGGTGCCCTGGTGGAGGGTGGCACTAATGGGGCGCTGTGGAGTTGCTGGACTGGGAGGGCTGGAGTGGGACCTGGAGGTGCTGGGCTTCGTCCTTCTGGGATTGTGTCCTGGTGAGGAGGGAGGGATGGGGGGGTTGGAGGGAACAGGAGGGGTTCATGGTGCTGGTCCATCCATCCATCCATCCATCCATCCATCCATCCATCCATCCATCCCTATCCATCCATCCATCCATCATCCATCATCCATCATCCATCCATCTATCCATCCATCCATCCATCCATCCATCCACCCATCCATCCATCCATCATCCATCCATCCATCAATCCCTATCCATCCATCCATCAATCCCTATCCATCCATCATCCATCCATCCATCCATCATCCATCCATCCATCCATCCATCCACCCATCATCCATCCATCCACCCATCATCCATTCATCCCCTCCCTTCCCCTCATCTTCCCCAGCCCCACCTTCCCTCCACCTCCTCCACGGTCTCGGGCAGGGCCACGTTCCGTGTCTCGGGCAGGAACGCGGCCACCAGCCCCGAGACCACGGGTGCGGCGCCGTAGATGATGAAGGGCAGCGCCGGGAAGAGCTCGCCAGCCATCTTCACCAGGGGGGCCATGATGCTGCCCAGCCGCGACATGGTGTTGGCCAAGCCCATGCCCGTCTGCCTGTGGGACACCCAGAGGTCCTGAGGGCACCTGGGGGCACCTGAGGGACCACCCTGTCACTGTGGGACCACCGCAGACACCGCGGACACATCCTTACCGGATCACGGTGGGGTAGAGCTCGCCCGTGTAGAGGAAGACGCAGTTGAAGGATGCGGCCAAACAACCTTTGCCAAAGACGGCCAGAGCTGTCCGGAGTGTCCGAAGGTCTGTGAGGACAACGGGACACCTGGGAATCACCTCAGGGTCCCCACCTGGGCTGAGTTCACTCGATTAGACAGGAGCCCAAACACCAGGATCTGGGGCTAATCCTCCAGAAAAAAGCTGAAATTACCCAACCTGGGGGTCCCAGCAATGGGTTTGGCTCACCCCAGGGAGGTTGGAGACGAGGGGACACCACCGGCACCATCCCTGACCTCACCTCGTGGCACCAAGGTGTTGGCCAGGATGGCCAAGCCGGCCAGGATGAGGGCGAAGGCCTGGGTGAAGCGGCGCCCCACGTAGGTGATGGTGAGGATGGACACCAGCTTGGCCGGGATGTCCACGGCACCGAAGATCAGCTGGATGATGTAGATGTTGAACTCGAAGTTCTG
>NC_085078.1:3027459-3067062 GCF_963662255.1 Cinclus cinclus
CCCCCTTGTTCATGGCCACCAACTCCCCGTCCCTCTCCTCCCCTCCTGGTGTTGAGTGGAGAAGATGCTCCAGTTAGGAGAGGTCAACGTTCTGTTGGCAGCAGACCCTTCGTTGGTGCCTCCAGGTGGGAGCCGCCCACGGGATTGGGTGAAAATCCCACCAGACCCCCCCAGAACCTCCCCAGCACCGTCCCACCTCGGTGATGATGGTGCTGGTGAAGACGCTGCGGTCGTAGACCCAACCATCGCCGCATGGCTCCGTCTCCAGCCCGGAGCTGTTGGACACTGAACCGTTGGCCTCCAAAAGCCACCACTGGGGTGTCACAAAACGCTGGCACCGCTCCCCGTGGGGGACCCAGACCCTCAGCAGGGCCTCGGGGTCGAGTCCGGTGGCGTTGGCCTCCGGCCGCGGGCGGCACCGGTGGTCGCTGGTGGCCGCGGTGAAGTTCTGCAGGAGGTTATGGCTGGCCATCATCAACACGGGCAGGGACAGCAGCAGCACCGAGAGCACCTGGAAGCGCCCCATGCCCCCCACGTGCTCCAGGAGGCTGGAGAAAGCCATTTTGCCACCACCGGGGCCGGGGAACACCCCACAGCCATGCAGAGCCCTGGATTTCAGAGGTTTCACCCCAAAAATGCTTCCCTGTCGCGAGCGGTGTCTTCCCTCCGGCAGCACCCAGGGGTGGGTCCCTATATAACCCATCCCATGGGTGCTTTGGGTTAATGTTTGACGTCTCCAGTGGGTTCTTGGTGGTTTTCCAGCAGGAGAAGGCGGAAGTGCAGCACAAAGGTGTCCAGGGGTTAAAAAAATGGTGTTTTAGGGGCACAAGTCCCCGAAAGTGGGGCAAAACTGGAGCGATTTGGGGCAGGAAGACAAGGAGTACCTGTTTCCTTTTCATTATTATCTTCCAGCATTGCTTTTTTGAGGGGAAAAGTCAAGTTTTGGAGAGGGGCCGTCCAGGAGGTTGGGTGGGTGTCAGGTTGGGCATCGTGGAGAGAGGAGGTCTCCCGGCCTGGGCCAGTGTGTCTGGCCTTGGGTGGCACCTTTGGGTTAAAATTTAGTGATTTCAGTGGTCAAAAGGTGACCAAAAGGTGCTGACAGAGGTGGCCCTGCCTGGGTCAGTGCATTCCCCACCAGGGGTTAATTTTTCACAGGGAGGTTGATGGGGCCAAGGGACAAGGGGAGCAAGGGCCAGGGTGGCTTTGGGGGACGGAAATCGGGGAAGGGGCATGGTGTCACCACCCGGAGGGGGTGGAGTGGGATTTGGAAGCTCCTGGTGCTCCCCCATCTTCTCTGGGATTTGGGGGATGCCTCCAGCAGCACAAGAGCTGGTTTGGGGCTACTGAGGATCGTCTCATTGGAGGTGACGCCCAACGTGGTGTTGTTGGTGTCACCTTATCTGAGGCGACTTCGGGGACAGTTCTCGGGCATCGTCCTATTGGACGAGGTGGTGAGGTGTCATTAAAAATGGGGGTCTTGGGTGCCACCCCATTGATGGACAAGGTTTTGGGATGTCCTTCTGTGGAGACGACCTCCAAAAAAAAGGGGTTCTTGGTTGTCCCCTTTTTGGAAGTGACCTCAGGGACACAATTCTTGGGGATTGTCCCACGGGAGGTGACCTCGGACATGGCTGTTTGGGGTGACCGGGGGGACACAGATAAGACCCCGAGACGTGTCCCCACCAGAGCTGTTTTATTCCTGCCCGGATTCCTGTCCCTTCCCCAGCCGGAGGTCACTGGTCACAAGCGAGATCCCCCCAGGGTGGTGGCCGGGGCTGGGGCACTGTGCCCACCCCAGGGTCCCTCAGGCCTCCTTCAGGGGCGGCCCGTCCTGGGGCTGGAGCGCGATCTTCTCCTTGGGGTCACCCGCCGGCTTCCGCTTGGGCCTGGAGGGAGCAGGAGGAGGAGGAGGAGGAGGAGGAGGAGGAAGAGGGTCATGGCACAGGGGGAGTGGCCCAAGATGGACATTCAGCCAATCACAGAGCTCATTCTTCTGCCAGCATCCCCATCCACCTGTCCCTCCATGCAGCCAGGGATCCTTCAACCCTGAACCTCTTCATGGTTGGGGTTGTCCATCATCGTCCATCATCCATCCATTGTCCACCACTGTCCATCACCCATCCATTGTCCATCCATTGTCCATCATGGTCCATCATCCATCCATTGTCCATCATTGTCCACCACTGTCCATCACCCATCCATTGTCCATCAATGTCCATCACCCATCCATTGTCCATCCATTGTCCATCATCCATTCATTATCCATCATTGTCCATCACTGTCCACCATCCATCCATTGTCCTCCATCCATTGTCCACCATCCACCCATTGTCCGTCCATCCATCCATCCATCCATCCAACACCCACCCATCATCCGTCCGTCCCTGTGCCCACCCACCTGTTCTCCACCTCCTCGATGGTGTCGGGCAGGGGCGCGTTCAGGGTCTCGGGCAGGAACGCGGCCGCCACAGCCGCCACCACCGGCGCCACCCCGTAGACAGCGGGGGGCAGGAAGGGGTAATACTCATCCATCATCTTCACCAGCGGCGCCACGATGCCGCCCACGCGCGCCATGGTGCTGCCGAAGCCCAGCCCCGTCTGCCTGCGACGCCGGGAGGGTCACGGGGGGTCCTGAGCTGTCTGGGGAGGGGGGACAGGGACCTGCCCCACCGCGGGGACGTGGGGCCAGGGCCGTACCTGATGGGGGTGGGGTAGAGCTCGGTGGTGTAGAGGAAGACGCAGTTGAAGGAGGCGGACAGGCAGCCCTTGCCGATGACGGCCAGCGCCGTGCGCATCGTCTGCAGCTCTGCGGGGACACGGGGGACATGGGGACACCGGGGATATGGGAACATGAGGACATGGGGGACATGGGGACACCTCGGTCAGGTGGGGAGAGGGGAGGGAGAGTGGGAGGATGTAGGGATGAGAAGATCAGTGGCACAGGGATGGAAACACGGAGGATGGCACGTGACGAGCTGGGGACACTGGTGGCCACAGTGAAGGAGAAGGCCCCTCCCCCTCCACACACACCTGTGGGCACAAAGATGTTGGCCACAATGACCAGCCCCGCCAAGAACAATGCCACCATGAGCGAGAGCCGCCGGCCGACGTAGCTCAGGGACACGGTCACCACCACCTTGGCCGGGAAGTCAACGGCGCCGAAAATCACCTGGATGAGGTAAATGCTGACCCCGAAGTTCTGCAGGTCCATGGCCAAGCCATAGTAGGAGAAACTGATGGAGAACCTGGAGCAAGGGGGGAGAGGGGAGACCTTGAGGTGACATCACCTTCCTGGGACAGGACAGGACAGGACAGGACAGGGATGGCAGGTGGGGAGGAGGGGGCTGGGAGGCAGTTGGATGGGTGGGGTCACTGGTTGGGTGTCCAGGTGTCCATCCTTCCCTTCCGTGAGTCTGACCAACCACCTGTTCATCTGCCCTTCCATCCATCCATCATCCATCATCCATCATCCCTCCCTCCCTCCCTCCATCAATCCACCCCTCCCTCTCTCCATCCCCCTCGCCCCCAGTCCCACCAGACGATGGAGAGGCAGAAGAAGATGTGGCGGATCACGGGAGTCCGAACCAGGTCGGAGACAGTGTAGGAGGATTTCAGAGCCGCCAACTCCTCCTTCATGTTGGACTTCAACATCTGGGAAAGGGGAGAGGTTGGGGGGGGGGGTTTGGAAACCACCCCCACCCCTCCCCACCCCCAGCACGGGGCCGCTGGACCTCGACCGTGATCTTCTCGCCCTCCTCCTTGCGGTTGTTGAAGGTGGCCACGCGCTGCAGGACCTTCACTGCCCGCTCGGCCTTGCCCGAGAGCACCAGCCACCGCGCCGACTCCGCCAGCCACCTGCAGCCAGCCAGGGGAAACTGAGGCACGGCTGGCTCCCCCCCGCATCCCCACCGCCTCCCCGAGGGGCCCAACATCCTACCAGGAGTAGAAGAGGAAGACGAAGAAGGGCAGGGACACAGAAAGCTGGAGCCAGCGCCAGCGGGGGACGGCGTAGGCAACCCCTGCCAGGATGATCTGGCCCAGGGTGTAGGCGAAGCCGGTGATGGCCACGGTGATGGCGCGGTAGGGCGTGGGAATCCACTCCACCACTGCCAGGGACACGGGGACACGGCTCATTGGGGTGTCCCCACAGCGCTGGGACCCTCCTGGTCAGTGAGGCCACCCCAGAGTGGTCAGACGTCCACAGCGTGAGACCCCTCCATGGCCACAGGATGTCCTCGCTCATGGCCGTTGGGTTGTCCCCTCCATGGGCACTGGGATGTTCCCCCCACGGCCACGGCCATGTCCCCCCCTACCCTCTGGGCTGTCCCCGTGTTCCCTCACCCAGGCAGGCGATGCTGAGGCCGAAGCCGGACAGCGCCATGCCGCCGGCGAAGCGGAAGACGCAGTAGGAGGCGTAGTTGGGGGAGAAGGCCGTGCACGTCCCCATCACCCCCAGCTGCAGGTAGGACCACATCAACATGGCCTTGCGCCCAAACCTGCAACAGGAGCCACTGGGAGCAACTGGAAGCCACCAGGGATGAGCTGTCCAGAGCCCCACAGGGAAACTGAGGTGGGGGAGGGGTCTCTGCTGCCTTTACCTGTCCGAGAGTCCCCCCAGGACCAGGGCACCCACCAGGACCCCGGCCATGTAGATGGACTGGGCCATCTGCCGCAGCTGCCGGTAGCCACAGACCAGGTCCCACTGCCAGGATGGGGACGTCTGTCAGTGACAGTCCCTCTTCCTCTCCATCATCCATCCATCATCCATCCATCCATCCATCCATCCATCCATCCATCCATCCATCCATCCATCATCTACCCATCCATCCATCATCCATCCATCCATCCCTGCATCCATCCATCCATCCATCCATCCATCCATCCATCCATCCATGTTTTCATCCATCTCTCCCTCCCTACCTCCCACCTCTCCCCAAACCCCCTCCTCCCTTCCCTCCCCCTGTCCCCACAGAGGTGCTGACCCCTCCACGGACACCGTGGTCACCTCCCCATCCCTGTGTCCCTGTCCCCACCTCAGTGACGATGGTGGACACGTAGACGCTGCGGTCGTAGTCCCATCCATCCCGGCAGGGCTCGGTGGCCCGTGGACCACCGGTGACGTTGGCAGGGGGCGATGCCACATAGCGCTGGCAGGACCCCAGGGTGACATCAAGGGACCCCAGGGTGACATTGGACCACCCCAGCATGGCACCAGTGGGCCCCAGGGTGTCATTGGAAGACCCCCAGGTGCCATCAGAGGACCCCACGGTGTCACCGAGTGTGACGTGGGTGGCACCGGGGTTGTGGACACCGCTGGGGGACCTCAGGGTGGCACCAGGTGACCCCGAGGTGCCACCAGGAGACCTCAGGACGATGTCGGAGCCCCTCAAGGCGTCACGAGGGGACGCTGAGGTGGCATCGGGGGCGGCTCCGGGTGATGCCGGCGTGGCACCGGGGACAGAGGGGGTGGCGCTGGGGACAGGGGGCACACGGCAGCGGTGCGGAGGGACGGCGGCCGTGAAGTTCTGCAGCAGGTTGTGGCTGGCCATGAGCAGGATGGGCACGGCCAGCAGCGCCGTCTGCAGCACCTGGAACCGGCCCAGACCCCCGACCTGCGCCAGCACCGCCCCGAACGGCATCGCGGGGACACCGCTGGCCTCGGGGACACGGCTGGTCTTGGGGACACTGCTGGCCTCGGGGACACCGCTGGTCTTGGGGACACCGCGGGCCTTGGGGACACTGCTGGCCTCGGGGACACCGCTGGTCTCGGGGACACCGCTGGCCTCGGGGACACCGCTGGCCTCGGGGACACCGCTGGCCTCAGGGACACTGCTGCACAGGGTGACAATGTCACCCATAGGGATGGCAGCACTCATGGGGTCATCATCAACCATGGGGACACTGCCACCCATGGGGACACCAGTGGACACAGGGGCTTGGGGACAGAGGACATGGAGATACTGGGACAGGGGGACACCATCACAGGGGACACAGCCACCCCTAGGGCCATGGGCCAGGGGACCTGGGGACCAAGAGATGGGGAGGGGACACGGGGCAGGGGACATGGGGACCACTGGGGACCACTGGGGACCACTGGGGACCGTGTCACCACGTGCGTCACATGTCCCCAACCCCTCCTGAAGTCCCCAGCCCCTCCCAGCACGTCCCTGTCCCTGCTCCACCTCAGCACGGCTCCCCAGGGATGGGGACATCCGGCCAGCTGTGACTCCATGTCCCCAAGGTGAAGGGTCCCCTCTGATGTCCCCAACCCCTCCCTGATGTCCCCACCATTCTTCTCAATGTCCCCAACCTGTCCCATGTCCCCTCTGATGTCCCCAACCCAACCCATGTCCCCACCATTCTTCTCAACGTCCCCAGTTTGTCCCAGTGTCCCCCCACGATGTCCTAAATCTGTCCTATGTCCCAAATCTGTCCTATGTCCCCTCCCCTCGAGAAACAACGTCCCCAACCCCCCGACAATGTCCCCGACCCCTTCCTGGTACCCCAACATGTCCCCATGTGTCACCCCACAATGTCCCCACCCCATCCCATGACCCCCCACTGTCCCTCTGTCCCCCCCCCGTGTCCCACCTGTCCCCCCACTGTCCCTACCTGTTGTTCCCCGCTTTGCTCCCCCACATCCCACGTGTCCCCCTGTCCCGGGGGTCCCCCCATTGTCACTGTACCCCTGTGCCGGGGATCCTCCCCACCTGTCCCCCGTGTCCCACCTGTGCTCCGGGGCTGTCCCTGGCCCTGTCCCCACCTGTCCCCCGTGTCCCACCTGTGCTCCGGGGCTGTCCCTGGCCCTGTCCCCACCTGTCCCCCGTGTCCCACCTGTGCTCCGGGGCTGTCCCTGGCCCTGTCCCCACCTGTCCCCCGTGTCCCACCTGTGCTCCGGGGCTGTCCCTGGCCCTGTCCCCACCTGTCCCCCGTGTCCCACCTGTGCTCCGGGGCTGTCCCTGGCCCTGTCCCCACCTGTCCCCCGTGTCCCACCTGTGCTCCGGGGCTGTCCCTGGCCCTGTCCCCACCTGTCCCCCGTGTCCCACCTGTGCTCCGGGGCTGTCCCTGGCCCTGTCCCCACCTGTCCCCCGTGTCCCACCTGTGCTCCGGGGCTGTCCCTGGCCCTGTCCCGTCCCTGTCGCTGTCCCCGCTCTCTCTCCCGTTACACAACGAGGCCAAAGGCGCCGCTTTTGGTGCCACCGGGATTAACCGGGGGGGGGGGGATGGGGGCGAATTCCAGCGCCGCGGGGGGGTCCGGACGCCTCTGGGTCCCCCCGCCCGCCCGAGCGGGGTCCCTGCAGCCCCCACAGGGGACACCCCTATAGGTCAGCACCCCCAGAGAGCCCCTCCCCACATTTAGAGACCTCCCCCAGCTGTTGGTGTCCCCTCCCCGGGACCCCAAAGAGCCCCCAGGAGTCCCCAGAGAGCCCCTAAAGGTCCCCACAGAGCCCCTACAGATCCCCTTTAGTTCCCCACAGTCCCCTATAGATCCCCAGAGAATCCTTATAGATCCCCCAAAACCCCTCTAGATCCCCTATAGGTTCCCACAGTTCCCCTATAGAACCCCACAGATCCCGTACAGATACCCCCGACCCCTATAAACCCTAAAGAGCCCCTGAAAATCCTTTTAAAGCTCCCACAGTGCCCCGGGAGCCCCTACAGATGCCTATAGGAGCTCATTAACCCTGTCTAACCCTCCCTTTTGGGGTTCTACAACCCCCCCAGCAGGCCCCTATAGATCCTGTAAGTCCTCGGTGCCCCTGCAGGTCCCTCTAGCCCCACCCCCGAGACCCCCATAACCCCCCAGCGGTACCAACAGACCCCAATAAATCCCCTATATGTCCCCATGACCCCCCACAGGTACCTGTAAGTCCCATATAGACACCCTATGGATCCAAATAAATCCCCCCAAAATCCTCCACAGAGCCCCACGACCCCTCTATTAACACCTATAGCCCCCAAAGACCCCATAACCCCCCCAAAACCCCCTCTGATCCCCCCCCCCAATAATCCCCTATAGGCCCCCATAGGGTCTCTGCCGCCACCTGGCGGTTGAGAGAGGAAACGGGAATTGGGGAGGGGTCCCAGAGATTTTGGGGGAAGAATTCGGGGGTTTGGGTGTCCCAGGGCTTTGGGGGGCCCAGGGTTTTTTTTTTTGGGGGGGGGGTCCATATGGAAACAGAAACTTTATTGAGCCGATACAAAACCCCCGACTCAGCAAATGCCCCCAAAGAGCCCCAAAATCCACCCCCGACCCCCCTACACCCCCAAAAAGGGGTCCCAGGTGTGTCCGGGGGGGCTCCCAGAGCCCGGGCTGAGCCCCCCCCCCCCCCCCTTTCCCCAAAACTGCCATAATTAATTGAGTGGGGCAGGGAGGGGGGGGGTCCCAGTGCTCCCAGTACCCCCCAGCCCCCCCAAACCGGTGCCAGGCCCAGCTCCCAGTAAGGCCCCACTGGGAGGTGACGCCTGACCCAGGATTGGGGGAAAATCCTGGAGAAACGGGCAAAGATTTGGGGAGGGGTCGCTAGGAATCGTAATCTTCATCCTCCTCCTCTTCCTCCCGGGCGCGGGGGGGGCCGGGGGCTGGGGGAAGCCCCCCCGGGAGCCCCCCCGGGAGGCTTGGGGGGCCCAGGGGGGCGAAGGGAACCCCAGGGCTGTGGGAAAAGGAGTCACTGAGGGGGGAGAATCCCCCCAAAAAAAACCCCAAAAATCCCCCAAAACCCCCCTTAGGGACAGGGCTGGGGGGAGGGAACACCCCCAATCCATCCAACCCCTCCCCCACCCCCGGGACACCCAGGTGGGGAGGGGCACCCCCCCCCCCCCAGGGACTCAGGTATGGGGGGGAACAACCCAAATCTCCCCCCCAGAATGGCCCCAAATCTCCCCCCAGAATGGCCCCAAATCCCCCCAGAATGGCCCCAAATCTCCCCCCAGAATGGCCCCAAATCCCCCCAGAATGACCCCAAATCGCCTCCAGGTGTTTTCTGCCCTCCGCCCCCCCCCCCCCACCCCCCAACCGCACCTGGGGAAGGTGAGTGGGGGCGGGGCCGGGGGGTGCTGCGGCGTCTCCTCGTCCCCGTCGCTGTCACTGTCCTCAGAGTCCTCCTGGGGGGGCCGGGGGGTGGACAATGAGGGGACCCCAGACCCCTCCCCATCCCCAGGGGATCCCCAAAACCCCCCCAGAGGGTACCCAGAAACCCCAACCCCCCTCCCCGGACACCCCCGAATTTAGCCCCATAGAGGTGACCCCATAACCAGGTACAGCTCCCTCCCCTTCAGGGGGATCCCCCAAAATCCCACAGGACCCCCAGGACCCCCACCCCCCCGAGGGGACTCAGGGTCTGAGTGCCCCCCAAAAACCCCAAACTCCCTGGGGACCCCCCCACAACCTCCTGTTCCAAGTCAATCCCTGATGGATTCGGGGTCCCTTTGGCCTCGGGATGCCCCAAAACCTCCCTGGGACTCCTCAAATCCCCCCCAGGGACCCCCAAACCCCCCCCCCACCTCCTGCTCCGAGTCTGTCCCAGACTGTTTCGGGGTCCCCTTGGCCCCGGGTCCCCCGTTCTTGCGGCCACTGCCCGGGCGGCGCCCCCTGAAAGAGACCCCCCCCCCAATTAGAGACCCCCCGACCCCAAAACCGCCCCAAATCCCCCCCCCAGGGACCCCAAAATCCCTCCCGACCCTCCCACCAGGAACCCCAGGTACAGTGAGGGTCTCCCAGGTGTGTCCCAGGGGAACCAAGGGGGGGTCCCTCAGATGTCCCAAGGTGCCCCCAGGTGTCCAGGGGTGTCCCAAAAGTGTCCCAAGGTGTCCCTCAGGTGTGCCACAACCACTGTCAGATACCTAGGGGGTCTCTCAGGGGTCTGCAGGTGTCCCCCAAATACCCCAGGCTGCCCCCCAAAACACCATAGGTGTCCCTGAAGCGTCCAAGGGTGTCCCCAGGTATTTGTGTGTGTCCCCAGGTGTGTCCCCAGGTGTCCTTCACCTGCGGGGTCCCCGCTCGCCGTCGCCGTGGGGGTCGTCACCGTCCCCCTGCATGTCGGGCACGGCGGCCACCAGGTCCTTGAGGAAGTCGAACTGCTGCTCCAGCTCGATGCACTGCTTCCTGTGGGCAGGGCCTCAGAGCACGCCCAGCACACCTGGACAGGCCACACCCACCCAGCCACACCCAGCACATCTGGACAGGCCACACCCAGCCCCAAAAGGTGCTTCAGGTGTGTCAAGCAGGAGAATACAGGTGAGGACAGATGATTACAGGTGAGCACAGATAAGGACAGGAGAAGACAGGTAATGGACAGATAAAAACAAGTGAGCACAGGTGAAGACAGGTGAGCACAGGTGAGGCACTCACAGGTGTGACGTTGTCATGGTCTTGGCGTTGCGGGACTGGGTCACGTGACAGGCCTTGCGCAGCAGTGACTCCAGGAACAGCTCCAGGGCCCGCGCTGCCACGCTAAGGACACCCAGGGACACAGGTGACACCCCAGGGACACAGGTGACACCCCCCAGGGACACAGGTGACACCCCCCAGGGACACAGGTGAGATCCCCAAAGGGACACAGGTGAGACCCCCCAGGGACACAGGTGACACTCCAGGGACACAGGTGAGATACTCCAGGGACACAGGTGAGATCCCCCAGGGACACAGGTGACACCCCCAGGTACACAGGCGATACCCCCAGGGACACGGGTGACACCCCAGGGACACAGGTGACACCCCCAGGTACACAGGTGACTTCTCTCCCAACCTCCCCCAGGTGTCCAGGATGGGCAGACTCAGGTGTCAGAGGTAGGAGCACTTGGGGGGTTGAGCTGTGCAGGGTGGGGGTGCCCAGGTGTGCAGGGCAGGGTCCTGGGGGTACCCAGGTGTGCAGGGTGGGGGTCCCCAGGTGTGTCAGAGGATACAGATGATGACGGGCACAGCGGCCGCCACCTTCCCGATCTCCTCGTCTGTCTGCATGATCTTCTTGATCCGCGCCTGCCACAGAGCCCCGCCCGCACCTGAGAACCCCTCACCTGAACCCTCCTCACCTGAGACCCCTTACCTGAACCCTCCTCACCGGAACCCCCCTCACCCGAACCCATCTCACCTGAGACACCTCACCTGAGACCCCCCCAGGCCACGCCCCCCACACCTGCACCCTCAGGTGCAACCCTGCCCCCCAAATCCCGCCCACCAACAGGCTCCGCCCCGCCCTCTCCATTACCATGGTGACTTCATGCCCCCCCCCGTTGCCATAGTGACGTGACCACCGCCCTGCCCGTTGCCGCGGTAACCCCCGTTGCCATGGCGACCCCGCCCCGTTCCCCTCAGCCGGTACCGGCGGGAAGCGCGCGTTGTATTTCTTCTTCTTGCTCGGCATCGCCGCCTCGCTGCTCCCGGGAGGCCCCGGGGGATCCCGGAGGGTCCCGCCCGGTCCCGCTCGGCCCCGGCCCCTCCGCTCCCGGCCCCGCTCCGGCCGCTCCCGGCCCCGGCCCCGGCCCCGCTCGGCTCTGCCGCGGCCTCCCCGGCGCGCCCCGCCCCTTCCGGGACGAGGACACGCCCCTTCCGGAACTAGACCACGCCTGTTCCGATAGAGGGCTCCGCCCCCGCCTGAGGCGGTGCCAACGCGGGCACGCCCCCGGAATTTAAACCACGCCTCTCGCGATAAAAACCACGCCCCTCAGCTGTCAATCAAACGCAGGCGGGCCTTGGATTGTTTATTGGGGTGACCCCGGGGGGGGAGGGGCGGGGCTTCCCCTCCCCCCCCAGGCACTTTGATGGGGGCGGGGTTAATGCTGGGGGGAGGGGCGGCCACGCTCCCATTGGCTGCTTTGCCCGGGGGGGGGGGGGGGGGGCGACGGGGGGGACCCCCTCCCCAAAAGGCACCCAGTGACCTCATCAGGAGTTTCCCAGTAGCTCCCAGTAACTCCCTGCTGGCTTCTATTGACCCCCCAGGAGGCACTTGGTGTCCTCCCAGTAACTGTACAGAATTCCCACAGCTCCCAGTTGTGTCCCACAATAACCGTAGAGACTTCCCAGTGACTCCCAGTTGTGTCCCAGTAACCCCCAATAACCGTAGAGACTTCCCAGTGACTCCCAGTTGTGTCCCAGTGACTCCCAGTAAGCCCCAGCACTCCCTACAAACCTCTCAATGCCCACCAGTAACCCCTGAAAGCCCCCCAGTGACTTCCAGTAAAGCCTAAATACCTCCCAGTAAGTCCCAGTAACCCCCAAAAAGCCTCCCAGTGACTCCCAGTAACCCCTAAAAAGCCTCCCAGTGACTCCCAGTAACCCCTAAAAGCCTCCCAGTAAGTCCCAACAAACCCTAGGAACATCCCAGTAACTCCCAGTAAAGCCCGAAAGCCTCCCAGTGCCTTTCGACCCCTCCCAGTAGCCCCCCAGTGCCCCCCCAGTCCCTCCCAGTTCATCCCAGTCAGGACGAGGGGAACTGGCTGAGGAAGGCGCTGAAGTCCAGGTCCCCCAGCGAGGGCAGCGAATCCTCGGGACCCCCCCCCAGCCCCCCCAGCCCGGGGTCCCCCCCCAGCTCTGCCCCCAGCCCCATTTCGGGGGGTCCCCCCCCCGGGGGCTGGCTCTGCACCAGCCGGGCGATGGCCTCGGGGTACGACATCAGCATGGAGGGGGCCCCGAAATCCGGGGGGGGCACCCCCAGCTCTGAAACACCCCCCCCAAAATCCGAGGGGGGCTCCCCGAAACTCTGGGGGGGCTCGGGGGGGCCCAGCAGGCGCTGGACCTCGGAGGGGTTGATGGCGTCCAGGGGGGGGATCGGGGGGTCCCCAAGGAACGCCCCGAAATCCAACGGGGGGGCCGTGCTGCCCCCTGCCCCGATTTGGGGGGACCCCTCCTCAAATTGCAGCTGCAGCAGCGCCTCGGCCAAAGGCTCCGGTTCGGGGGGGGCCGGGCCCCCCAAGAGCCCCCCCGGCCCCCCAAAAGAGAAGGAGGGAGCTGGGGGGAGGGGAAGGGGGTGAGGGAGGGGCTCGACCCCCCCCAATTCCCCCCAAAATTGCTCCCCAACACCATTTACCCCTCCCCAATTCCCCCCAATCCCAATTTCCCCCCCCATGCTCCCCCCAAATTCCTCCTTTGCCCCCACCCCAGTTCCTCCCAGTTCCTCCCAGTTCTCACCCACACTGGGGGGGTTCTGGGGGGCCGGGGGGGGTCTCGAGGGCACCGCGATGCGCCGGGGGGGCCGTGCCTCGGTGGACGCCGGAGCTGGGGCGGGGGGGGGGGGGGGGGGGGGTGGAGGAAAAACGGGGGGTCCCAATGTCAGGGATGCCCCCAAGGACCCCAAATCTCCCTGGGGACCCCCAGATGTCCCCCCAGTCCCAACCCCAGGACCCTCAGCTCCTCCTCTGACCCCCCCCCCCACCCAGGGACCCCAAACCCTCCTGGCGTCCCCCAAATTTTCCCTCTAGAGCCCCCACAAGCATCCCAATATCCTCCCAGACCCTCCAGGGACCCCAATATTCCCCCAGAGCCCCCGCAAGGGCCCCCAATTTCCCCTCCAGACCCTCCCCAGGGACCCCAAATCCCCCATCCCAGCGCCTCCAGTTGCCCCCAGGGACCCCAATTTCCCCCCAGACCACCCCGGGGATCCCCAAATCCTCCCCAGACCCCCCCAGTTCTCCCCTCTGATCCCCCCAGGGACCCCTAAATCCTCCCCGAAGCCCCTCCGGGTCCCCACCGGGCAGGGGGCTGCGCTGCACGAAGGACCGGAACGTTTCCCGCGTTCTCTTGCGCTTCTCCTCGATGCACTGCAGGTCCCCTGCACCAGTAACACCAGTAACACCAGTCAGCTCACAGTCAGCTCCCAGTGACCTCCGTGAGAGCCCCAGAGACCGCCCCAGTCCCTCCCAGTGAACCCCAGGACACCCCGCAGTGTCCCAGGGTTACAATAAAGGCCCAAAAAGAACCAAAGTGGGAGCCGGGAGCGCTCCTGGATCACCCCCAAAACCCCACTAAGGACCCAGTTGGTGCCCGTAGCCCCCCAGCAGCCCCCCAGCCCCCTCCCCAAGCCCACCCTGGTGGGGCAGGTATCGGAAGTCCACGGGGGCGCTGCGCTGGCGGTCCGAGGGCCGCTGCAGCTCCATGCGCACGGTGACCGGGGCGCGCAGAGCGGGGTCCCGGAACGGGGGCGTGCGGAACACGATGGCGACCTGGCGGTGAACGTCGGCCTGCGCGAACGAGCCCTTGGCCTCCCAGCCCTCGGCCGAGAAACGGACCTCGATGTCCTCTGCGGGGACAGCCACGGGGTCGGGATCGGGGCCACGGGGTCGGGATCTGGGCTACGGGGTCGGGATCTGGGCTACGGGGTCGGGATCTGGGCCACGGGGTCGGGATCTGGGCCACGGGTTTGGGATCTGGGCCACGGGGTCGGGATCTGGGCTACGGGGTCGGGATCTGGGCCACGGGGTCGGGATCTGGGCTACGGGGTCGGGATCTGGGCCACGGGGTCGGGATCTGGGCTACGGGGTCGGGATCTGGGCCACGGGTTTGGGATCTGGGCCACGGGGTCGGGATCTGGGCCACGGGGTCGGGATCTGGGCTACGGGGTCGGGATCTGGGCTATGAGGCTGTGATCTGGGCTATGGGGTTGGGATCTGGGCTATGGGGCTGGGATCTGGGCTACAGGGCTGGGATCTGGGCCACGGGGTCGGGATCTGGGCCACGGGGTCGGGATCTGGGCTATGAGGCTGTGATCTGGGCTATGGGGTCGGGATCTGGGCTATGGGGCTGTGATCTGGGCTATGGGGTTGGGATCTGGGCTACGGGGTCGGGATCTGGGCTACGGGGTTGGGATCTGGGCTACGGGGCTGTGATCTGGGCTATGGGGTTGGGATCTGGGCTACGGGGTCGGGATCTGGGCCACGGGGTCATGGGGGATGGGGGATGTGGGGAAGGGGTGACGGGGATTGGGGAATGGGCTATGGGGATATAGGATATGAGGATGTGGGCACTGGATATGGGGAATGGGGCGAGACAGAAATCCTGGGGGATCCAAGGGTTTGGGGAAATGCAGAAGTTCGGGGTGTCTGAGGTTTTGGGGTGCCCCAGGTTTTGGGGTGTCCTCGCACCTTTCTGGACCTTGTCACACAGCAGGAAGATCTCGTCCCCGCCCCGGCAGCTCCCGGAGTTCCGGTTGATGCGGCAGATGCGGAGCTCGGCCGTGCTGGGGGCACCTGGGGACAGGGGGGACACTGGAGGTCACCAGGGGACACGGGGGGGGGGGGGTGGGGGGGTCCTCACAGGTGTCCCAGGGGATCACAAGGATGTCACACACATGTCACACACAGGTCACACACATGTCCCCCAGGTGTCCTGGGTGTCCCAGATGTCATCCAGGTGCCCCTCAGGTGTCCCAGATGTGTCCCAGATGTCCCCAGGTGTCCCCCAGGTATCCCAGATGTGTCCCAGATGTCCCCAGGTGTCCCCCAGGTGTCCCCCAGGTATCCCAGATGTATCCCAGATGTCCCCAGGTGTCCCCAAGGTGTCCCAGATGTCCCCCAGGTATCCCAGATGTGTCCCAGATGTCCCCAGGTGTCCCCCAGGTGTCCCCCAGGTATCCCAGATGTGTCCCAGATGTCCCCAGGTGTCCCCCAGGTGTCCCCACTCACGGTTGTCGTAGATGGGCTGGGACAGGACAGGGGGGAGGGGCCGCAGCCCCCCCGGGCCCCTCACCCACACCTGGAAGCAGAGCCTGACTGCGGCCAGGTCGTACTCGCCCCCGCGCTGCTCCGCTGGCACTGCCCAGTACAGACCAGTACAAACCAGTATAGACCCACAGAAACCAGTATAGACCCATATAAACCAGTATAAACCTGCATAAACCAGTATAAACCCATATAAACCAGTATAAACCACTGACCCCCCCCCCGGAACTCCCCCCAGTGACACCCCCCAGGTCATGCTTGTCCCCATGCTGCTCACCTGGCACTGCCCAGTGCAGACCAGTATAGCCCAGTATGCGCCAGTGACGGCCCCAGCAGCCCCAGGACCATCCCCAATGCTCTCCCAGTAACTCCCAGTGCCTCCCAGTCCACCCACATTCTTCCCAATCTCACCCAGTCCCCTCCCAGTCTCACCCAGTCCCCTCCCAGTCCCTCCCAGTGCTCCCAGTACCGTTGAAGGGGTTGTTATTGGTGCGGATCCGCTCGGCCACGGCCGCCTCCAGCTCCCGCTTCTTCACGCACTGAATCCCCAAATTCTGGAAACTGACCCCAAAATTGGGGGGGCTCAGGGGCCAACCTGGATTTTGGGATCCCCCCCTGGACACTCCGGGACAGGGACCTCAAATTTTGGGGGTTCCCAGGAGTTCCCCCCCACTTTTTTGGGTGATCCCAATACTGAGGGGGGGGTTCCCCAATACTGTGGGTGATCCCACCTGCTCTTTTTGGAGGGGTTCCCCCTATTTTGGGGGGGTTCCCCTATTTTGGATGATCCCATCTGGCCTAGAGGGGGTTCCCCGATATTTTGGGAGATACCACTTGCCTTGCAAGGGGAACCCTTGGGTCCCCCCTATTTTGGATGATTCCACCTGCCCCACCAGGGGTTCCCTAATATTTTGGAAGATACCATCTGCCCTGGAGGGGATTCCCAAATATTTTGGGAGATACCATCTCCACCAGAGTGGGATCCCCAACACCACCTGCTCTTTTCTTTTTTTGCGGGGGGATTCCCCATTTCTGGCTGCTCCCACCTGTCCCGGGGGGGGTTCCCGATTTTGGGGGGGGGGGGGGGGGGGTCCCACCTGTGGATGTTGCGCTCGGGGCACAGCTCGGCCTCGTAGAAGCCGTCCTTGCAATCCTTGCCCACCAGCTCGTGGGGGTGGGGGCGGTGGGGGGGGTCCTTGGTCACCAGGGACACCCGCACCCGCCCCGGGCCCCGGTAGTTGTTCACCTACACAGGACACCACTGGTTTGGACTGGTTTGGACTGGGATGAGTCTGGGGGAGTTGGGTGCTGAACCCCAACCCAGAAAGGGAGGGCTCAGGAGGGGTCCCAGGGTGTTAATGGTTTATAATGGGATACACTGGTGGTGGGGAGGGTCTTGGGGGACACTGGGAGGGTTCAGGACGGTCCAAGACAATTACCGGTGTCTACTGGTTTATACTGGGATGCACTTGGACACTCAGACAGGTGGTGGGGAGGGTCTTGGGGGATACTGGGGAGCACTGGGGGAGTCTCAGGAGGGTCCCGGATGGTAACTGGTCTATACTGGTCTGTACTGGGACACTCACGCGGATGGTGGGGTGGGTCTTGGTGGTCTCGGTGCTGTGCTCCCCGGGGATGCTCCCGGCCGAGCGCCCCTCGCACTTGTACCGGAACCTCATCCCGCGCTGCTTTGGCTGCTCCAGGATCTCTACGAACGGCGCTGTCCCCCCCGGCTCTGGGGGGGCACCGGGGGGGTCCTGTCAGACCCCCTCCCCACATCCCCCATCCCCTCCATACCCCCAGGGGGGTCCCAGACCCGCGGCGGACCCCCCCACATCGCCCTTCTCGGGGTGTCCCCACTCACTCACCCTGAGCTCCCCAGTCCTGCAGGAGGAAGGGCAGAAGATCCGGGGGGGTCACTGGGGGGGGACAATGGGGGTCGCGTTAATTGGGGGGGGGGGGACGCATTAAGGGGAGGGGTCGCATTAACAGAGGGTGTCTCTTTAAGGGGGTGACGTAATAAAAAGGGGTTACTTTAGGGGGGAGTGTCTTTAAGGGAGGGGTCTCCCCCCAAAACCCCCAAACCCCTCCACGGAGCCGCCCCTCCCCCACTTTAAACACGCCCCCCCCCCCCCCCTTAAAGGGCCCCCACCCTCCGCTCACCCCGCGACCCCCGGACGTCACTGTGGGCTGAACAGCATCGGGGGGTCCCCCCCACCCCAAAGCAGCGCCGGGGGGGGGCTCCACACTCACCGTCCTCCATGGCGGGGGTCCCGAGGGGTCCCGGGGGTCCCGGGGGGGGATGGGGGCCCCGCTCGCGCCTCCGCTCGCGGAAGCGCCGCTCGCCCCACGTGACCACGGCTGCCGGGAAAGGCCCCGCCCCCAGCGGCCACTAGGGGGCGGGGCCAGGGCGGGGGCGGGCCGAGCGGAAAGGGGCGTGGCCTCATCCCGGAAGCGCGTCGGGCCGGCCGGAAGCGAAGGCCGAGAGGAGAATGGCGGAGGTGGGGAGCGGGCGGGGGGGGGCAGCGCGAAGGGGGTTCGGGGAACCTCCCGAAGGGTTCCGGGAGCCTCCGGAAGGGTTTGGGGACCCCCCGAACCCCCCGCGGGGGTTTTGGGGCCCCCCCGGCCCTGACGAGGCCCCGCCCCCGCAGGGGGAGGTGTCCGAGGGCTGCCGCCTGCCCGTGCTGCGCCGGAACCAGGACAACGAGGATGAGTGGCGTGAGTGGGGCGGGGCTTAGGGCGGGGGGAGCCAATCGGGGAGAGGGGCGGGGCTGAGAAGGGGGCGGGGCTGCGTGAAAGGGCGGGGAAGTGGGTGGGGCGGGGCCTGGCTATGGAAGAGGGGCGTGGTTTGGTTGAGGGGCGGGGCTCCTCGGGGCGTGGTCTGTGAAATGGGCGTGGTCTTTGGCGCGGGGGTGTCCGGGGTCCCGGGGGGGGGGGTCGGAGGTGGGGGGGGGGGGGGGTCCCCGGAAGATTTGGGGACATGGAGGGGGGGTGGGGCACAGACCAGGCTAGGGGTGGGGAGATCCTTGGAGGGAATTTGGGGGTCCCTTGGTGGATTTTGGGGGTCCTTGTGGGGATTTTGGGGGTCCCCAAAAGGGGGTGTTGACCCCCCCTTGCTCGCCCCAGCGCTGGCCGAGATCCTGAGTGTGAAGGACATCAGCGGGAGGAAGCTGTTCTACGTGCACTACATCGACTGTGAGTGGGGACACGGGGACAGGGAGGGGACGCGGGGTGGGGGGACACGGGGAGAGCGCCCTGGGGTCCCCCCGACCGGGCTGGGGACATGGAGGGATTGGGGGAGGGGGGCCAGCACCTCACGAGGCCGCAGGGGCTGATTGAGGGGGCGTGGGGGGACGTTGGGGTGTCAGTGTCACCCCGTGCGTCCCCAGGGGGGCAGCCCGGGGGTGCCATCGCGTGTCCCCGCTGTCCCCAGTTAACAAGCGCCTGGACGAGTGGGTGACCCACGACCGGCTGGACCTCAAGAGGGTCCAGGTGCCCCGGAAAGAGGCCAAGACCCCGACCAAGAACGGCCTGCCCGGATCCCGGCCCGGCTCCCCTGACAGGGACCCGGTGAGGGGACGCTGGGGGACATGGCAGGGACATGGCAGGGACAGGGGACACCGGGGAAATGGAATGGTGGGGGGTCGGGGGAAATGAGGGACATCGTCATTGGGAGGAGGGGGGACATTGAGGGGATAGAGAGATACCCAGGGGACATGGGACACTGGAGGGACAGAGGGACAGGTGACATCAAAGGAACAGAGGGATACTGGAGGGACAGGTGGACAAGTGACATCGAGGGGACAGAGGGACGGGTGACATCGAGGGGACAGGAGAGCAGCTGGGGCTAAGCAGGGGAGCGAGGGCAGGGGGTGGCCCTGGGGGTGGGACAGGGAGAGTTTGGGGACAGTGTAAGGATCGGGGACAACCTTGGGGACTGAGCAGGGCCAGCACTGAGGGGACACCCTGGGGGGACACAGGGGACAGGGGCCACACACCAGGCTGGGGACAGGGGACACTTGGAGCTGTTGGGGACAGACCTGGAGTCCCCAAACTCTCCTTGGGGGGAGGGGTACACTGACACCCCCCCCACGGCAGGGACATCCCTGGGGACACCCCTTGGGGGGGTGGTGACACCCAGACCTAAGGGACATCCCCAGGGACCACCCAGGAGCCACCCCAGACCCTTGGGGACATCCCATCCCCTTTAGGGGACCCTGGGAACACTCCTGACGCCTTTAAGGGACCTTGGGGACACCCTCAACCCCTTGGGGACACCCTCAACCCCTTGGGGACACCTGCAGCTCCTTTAGGGGACCTTGGGGCATCCCCAGTCCCTCTCTGGGGACCCTGGGAGCATCCTCACTACCTTGGGGACATCCCTGACCCCTTGGGGACATCCCCAGCCCCTTTAGGGGACCCTGGGGACATTTCCAAGCCCTTTAAGGGACCTTGGAGACATCCCTGACCCCTTAAGGCCACCCCCGACCCCTTTAGGAACTCTTGGGGCCACCGCTGTCCCCGGGGAGGGGACCCCGGGAGGGGGGAGGGGAGGGAGCCCCGGCCGCGGTGGCTTTGTCCCCGTGTCCGTTCACCCCCCCCACCCCGTGTCCCCCTAAACGCCTCCTCTTCCTCCCGGCGCAGAGGAAGAGCCTGGAGCTGGCGCTGCCGGTGGCCCCCGCCAGCGGGAAGAGTTTGCCAGGGCCACCGGGGCCACCGGCGGGGCCAGCGGGGCCACCAGGGCCGGGGCCCATCACGCTCCGCTTTCACCTGCCCAAGGAGAGCGAGGCCGAGCCCCCCCCGGGCCCCCAGCGCCCCACGGTAACCCCCGGGTCCCCGATGGCCCCGAAACGGCCCCGAAAGCAGCCCCAGAAATGGCCCCTGGCAGGTCCCAAGGGGGTTTTGTCACCTCTGGTGTCCCCAGGGGGTTCTGGTCCCCAAGGGGTCACGGTCACTGTCACCCTGTCCCCATTCCTGTCCCCATCCCTGTCCCCAGGATGTCCCCAAGGGGTCACGGTCACTGTCACCCTGTCCCCATTCCTGTCCCATCCTTGTCCCCAGGATGTCCCCAAGGGGTCACGGTCACTGTCACCCTGTCCCCATTCCTGTCCCCATCCCTGTCCCCAGGATGTCCCCAAGGGGTCACGGTCACTGTCACCCCGTCCCCATCCCTGTCCCATCCTTGTCCCCAGGATGTCCCCAAGGGGTCACGGTCACTGTCACCCTGTCCCCATTCCTGTCCCATCCTTGTCCCCAGGGTGTCCCCAGGGTGTCCCCGTCACTGGGGGGTCCCTGTCCCAATCCCTGTCCCCACAGCTGGGTGTCCCCTGAGCCTCCCCTTCCTAGGGCCTACTGGGAGCACTGGGAGGATACTGGGAGCACTGCGGTGGGGGCACTGGGGACTGCAAGGGGCAGTACTGGGAGCACTGGGAAGGGACAACAGAGCTTCCCACTGCTCCCAGTTGTCCCCCAGCAGCAGGGATGGGATGGATTGGGATGAACTGGGAGGGGCTAGAAAGGACTGGGATGCGCTGGGAAGGACTGGGATGGACTGAACTGGGTTGAACTGGGATGAACTGGACTCCCCCCAGAAACGCAAGGTCGAGGTGGTGTCTCCAGCCACGCCCGTCCCTGCCCCCACCGAGACCTCCCAGGCCTCCGTCTTCCCCCAGGTGAGCCCAGTGCCTCCCAGTATGGGCCCAGTAACACCAGTAACCCCCACCAGTAACCCCATCCCACTCCCTGGGGGGAGCCCCAAACCCATGGAGGGGGGAGGGAGAGTCCCCAAAAAACTGAGGGGGGTCCCAAATCCGGGGGAATCCCCAAACTCTGGGAATTCCAAGGGATTTTGGGGTGTCTGGGACTGTTCTGGGGGGGTTGGGGAGGTTTTGGGGTGGCCGGGGGGGTATCTGGGTCGGGGGGATCTGGGAAATTTTGGGCTGATTTTGGGGTGTTTTGTAGGTTTGGGGCTGATTTGGGGTTGATTTTGGGGGTTTGGGGTTGATTTGGGGGTGTCTGGGTGGATTTTGAGGTGTTTCAGGGCAATTTTGGGGTGTTTCAGGGTGAGTTTTGAGTCACTTTGAGGTGTTTGGGCTGGTTTGGGGTAGTTTTGGGGTGGTTTAGGGTGATTTGGCGTAGTTTGGGGGTGGTTTGGTGTGGTTTAGGGTGGTTTGGGGTAGTTTTGGGGTGGTCTGGGGTGGTTTGGGATGATTTGGGGTAGTTTTGGGGTGATTTGGGGTAGTTTTGGGGTGGTCTGGGGTGGTTTGGGATGATTTGGGGTAGTTTTGGGGTGATTTGGGGTGGTCTGGGGTGGTTTGGGATGATTTGGGGTAGTTTTGGGGTGATTTGGGGTAGTTTTGGGGTGATTTGGGGTAGTTTTGGGGTAGTTTTGGGGTGATTTGGGGTAGTTTTGGGGTAGTTTTGGGGTGGTTTGGGATGATTTGGGGTAGTTTTGGGGTGATTTGGGGTAGTTTTGGGGTGATTTGGGGTAGTTTTGGGGTAGTTTTGGGGTGATTTGGGGTAGTTTTGGGGTAGTTTTGGGGTGGTTTTGGGGTGATTTGGGGTGATTTGGGGTGGTTTTGGGGTGGTTTGGATTGATTTGGGGTAGTTTTGGGGTGATTTTGGGGTAGTTTTGGGGTGATTTGGGATGATTTGGGGTAGTTTTGGGGTGGTTTGGGATGATTTGGGGTGATTTGGGGTGGTTTGGGGTGGTTTCAGGGTCTCACCCCCCTCTCCCCAGAACGGCTCCGCGCGCCGGGCGGTGGCGGCTCAGCCGGGCCGGAAGAGGAAATCAGCGTGCCTGGGGACAGACGAGGTGGGGACAGACAGGGGGACACCGAGGGGACATCAGGGGGGAGGGGCTGCCCCACCCCGGGGGCTGGGAGGGGGAGGGGAGGAGGGAGATGGGCTCTTGGGGTGGGGAAACTGAGGCAGGGAAGGGGAAAATTCACCTGGAAATACAAAAATCGAGGGAGGAAAAGTGAAAACAAAGAAGGAAAACAAAAGGTTTTTAGTGGTATTTAATTTGAGGAAACGGAGGTGAGGAAACAGAAAATTCACCTGGAAATGGGGAAAAGTAAAGTAGGAATGGATAAAATCCACCTGGAAATGGGGAAAAGTGAAACAGGAATGGATAAAATCCATCTGTAAATGAGGAAAAGCAAAACAGGAATGGATAAAATCCACCTGTAAATGGGAAAAGGAAAGCAAGAGCAGATAAAACCCACCTGGAAATGGGGAAAAATTAAACAGGAATGGACAAAACCCACCTGGAATTGGGGAGAAGTTAAACAGGAATGGGCAAAACCCACCTGGAAATGGGGAGAAGTTAAACAGGAATGGACAAAACCCACCTGGAAATGGGGAGAAGTTAAACAGGAATGGGCAAAACCCACCTGGAAATGGAGAGAAGTTAAACAGGAATGGACAAAACCCACCTGGAATTGGGGAGAAGTTAAACAGGAATGGACAAAACCCACCTGGAATTGGGGAGAAGTTAAACAGGAATGGGCAAAACCCACCTGGAATTGGGGAGAAGTTAAACAGGAATGGACAAAACCCACCTGGAATTGGGGAGAAGTTAAACAGGAATGGACAAAACCCACCTGGAAATGGAGAGAAGTTAAACAGGAATGGACAAAACCCACCTGGAAATGGGGAGAAGTTAAACAGGAATGGACAAAACCCACCTGGAAATGGAGAGAAGTTAAACAGGAATGGACAAAACCCACCTGGAAATGGGGAGAAGTTAAACAGGAATGGACAAAACCCACCTGGAAATGGGGAGAAGTTAAACAGGAATGGACAAAACCCACCTGGAAATGGGGAGAAGTTAAACAGGAATGGACAAAACCCACCTGGAATTGGGGAGAAGTTAAACAGGAATGGGCAAAACCCACCTGGAAATGGGGAGAAGTTAAACAGGAATGGACAAAACCCACCTGGAAATGGAGAGAAGTTAAACAGGAATGGACAAAACCCACCTGGAAATGGAGAGAAGTTAAACAGGAATGGACAAAACCCACCTGGAAATGGAGAGAAGTTAAACAGGAATGGGCAAAACCCACCTGGAAATGGGGAGAAGTTAAACAGGAATGGACAAAACCCACCTGGAAATGGGGAGAAGCGAGGCAGGCCCAGGGGAACCCCCCGGGACTGGGGCTCCCCGTGCCCCCCCAGGCCCTGACCCCCGTGTCCCCCCCTTTCCCAGGACTCCCAGGACTCCTCGGACGGGGCCCCCTCGGCTCCCAGGATGACCGGGAGCCTGGTGTCAGACCGCAGCCACGACGACATCGTCACCAGGATGAAGAACATCGAGTGCATCGAGCTGGGCCGGCACCGCCTCAAGCCCTGGTACTTCTCACCTTACCCCCAGGAGCTGACGGGGCTGCCCGTGCTTTACCTGTGCGAGTTCTGCCTCAAGTACGGCCACAGCCTGCGCTGCCTCCAGAGGCACCTGGTACGGGGGGCTGGGGAGGGGGTTTGGGGGGGTTTTGGGGGGATTTGGGGGAGTTTTGGGGAACCAGGGTAAAGCCGGACCCGGGAATCCCTGATTTGAGGCATCCCCAGGGGGATTTGAGGAGAATTTTAGGGAGGTTTCTGGGGGATTTGGAGGAGTTTTGAGGGGGGACTCGGAGGTTTCAGGGGGATTTGGGGGAGTTTTTAGAGGATTTGGGGGAGTTTCGGGGGGGACTCGGTGGTTTCAGGGGGATTTGGGGGAGTTTTGGGAGGACTCGGAGGTTTCAGGGGGATTTGGGGGAGTTTTTAGAGGATTTGGGGGAGTTTTGGGAGGACTCTGAGGTTTCTGGGGGATTTGGAGGAGTTTGGGGGGGACTGGGAGGTTTCAGGGGGATTTGGGGGAGTTTTGGGGAACCAGGGTAAAGCCAGACCCAGGAATCCCTGATTTGGGGCATCCCCAGGGGGATTTTGGTGGCCCCCAAGGGAACTTGGAGTGCTCCAGGAGAAATAAATGGGAAATTCAGGAGCTCCAGGTGGGGTTTAAGGACTCCAGAAAAGTTTTCAGGCATCCCCAGGAGGATTTGGGGTGATCTCCCAGGAAGATTTGGGAATCCTCAACCCCCAATTTTCACCCCCTCACCCCCGTTTTACCTCCCAAACCCCAAATTCCAACCCCAAAACCCCAAATTCCAACCCCAAAACCCCAAATTCCCTCTCCCAAACCCCCAATTCCCCCCCCCCCCACACTCCCCATTTTTCCTCCCCAATCTCCCCCTCTTCCCTCCCCATTTTCACCCCCGATATCCCCCTTGCACCCCCCAACCCCCACCCCCTAAAACCCCCCCAAAACCCCCCCAAACCCCTCCCCAGACCAAGTGTGACCTGCGGCACCCCCCTGGGAACGAGATCTACCGCAAGGGCACCATTTCCTTCTTCGAGATCGACGGCCGCAAGAACAAGGTAAGGGGGGCTTTGGGGGGGTCCTGGGGGGGTTCCCCCCACCCCAAAACCCCGCTGACCCGCCCCGGGACCCCTCCTCAGAGTTATTCCCAGAATCTTTGCCTCCTGGCCAAGTGTTTCCTGGACCACAAAACTCTTTACTATGACACCGACCCCTTCCTGTTCTACGTCATGACCGAGTACGACTGCAAAGGTTTTCACATCGTGGGCTACTTCTCCAAGGTGGGGGGGGAATTTTGGGGGATTTGGGGGGGTTTGGATGGGAGCACAGGGGGATGGAGAGGTGGGGAAGGGTCCTGGAGGGTGAAGAAGGGAGGGAAAGAAAGGATTTGAGGAGGGTCTGGGGGATCCTGGAAGGGGTTTTGGGGATTCCTGAGGGATTTTGGGAGCTCCATGAAGGATTTGGGGGTTTTGGGGTGGTTCCAATGGGGTTTTTGGAGTGCTGATCCTGGTGGGTTTTGGGATCCTGGGATTATCTTGGGGGTTTGTGGGGTGGTCCCAGGGAGTTTCTGGGACCTGATCCGGGGGACTTTTTGGGTGCAATCCCAGGGGTTTTTGGGGTGGTCCCAGAAGTTTTTGGGGATCCAATCCTGGGGGATTTCCTGCAGGAGAAGGAATCCACCGAGGATTACAACGTGGCCTGCATCCTGACCCTGCCCCCGTACCAGCGCCGGGGCTACGGCAAACTGCTCATCGAGTTCAGTCAGTGACCCCAAATAACGGCCCCAAAATCCCCCTGGGACCCCTTTCAGTCAGTGACCCCAAATAATGCCCCCAAAATCTGCCACCACCCCCCCCCAGACCCACAGTGACCCCCCGAATACCCAAAAATCCATGGAAAGGCTTCTGAGAAAGCCTTAAAGATATCAGGGAGCTGGAAATGACCCCAAGAGACTCCCCCAGATCCTCAGGGACCTGTCTCTCACCCGTCCCACCTGTCCCTCACCTGTCCGTCCCCCCCCCCATCCCACCTCTGCCCCCTGTCCCACCTCTCCCAAAACCCCCAATTCCTTTTTCCAACCCCCCAAATTCCCTCTCCCTCACCCGTCCCCGCAGGTTACGAGCTCTCCAAGGTGGAGGGGAAGACGGGCACCCCCGAGAAGCCGCTGTCGGACCTGGGGCTGCTCTCGTACCGCAGTTACTGGTCCCAGACCATCCTGGAGATCCTCATGGGGCTCAAGGCCGAGGCAGGCGAGCGGCCCCAGATCACCATCAAGTGAGCCACGCCCCTTTTCCCTGAGGCTCCACCCCTTCCCAGAGCTCCACCCACTAAGAGCACGAGGCAGCAATCAGCCCTGCCGGGCCACGCCCTCTTAGGCCACACCCACAATGTTCCACCCCCTCGTAGCCCCACCCACCACAAATTCATCCCCAGCATTTGGGGCGTGGCAGCTCCTCCAGGCCACACCCACAGCCCTGAGACTCCACCCCACCTGTCAATCAATGCAGGACAGCTCCTCCAGGCCATGCCCCTAATTAATATTAACCACATCCATACACTCGAGGCTCCGCCCCCCCCTCGTTTCCCCAACGTGGGTGAGGTCTGGGGGTGTCAGGTGGGTCTGGGGGAGGGTGTGGAGGTTTTGGGTGTTCTGGGGGGGGTCCTGGGGGTGCAGCCCCCCCCTCATTTCCCCTCCCTCCCCCAGTGAGATCAGCGAGATCACGAGCATCAAGAAGGAGGACGTGATCTCCACATTGCAGTACCTGAACCTCATCAACTACTACAAGGTGAGGCCCTGCACACCTGGGGGGATGGGGGATAAAATATCCCTGTGTGTCCCCATTGAAACACCTGGGTCCTGCACAGAAACTTGTCCCTCACCTCTGCACACCTGTGCAGGGTCAGTACACCCCAACACACCTGTACACCTGTGTACAGCTGTGCACACCTGTGCAGGGTCAGTACACCCTGACACACCTGCACGCACCTGTACAGGGTCAGTACACACCTGTCCACACTCAGTACAAACCAGTGCAGGATCAGTACACCCTGACACACCTGTGCGCACCTGTACAGGGTCAGTACACACCTGTCCACACTCAGTACAAACCAGTGCAGGATCAGTACACCCTGACACACCTGTACGCACCTGTACAGGGTCAGTACACACCTGTCCACACTCAGTACAAACCAGTGCAGGATCAGTACACCCTGACACACCTGCACGCACCTGTACAGGGTCAGTACACACCTGTCCACACTCAGTACAAACCAGTGCCGGATCAGTACACCCTGACACACCTGCACGCACCTGTACAGGGTCAGTACACACCTGTCCACACTCAGTACAAACCAGTGCAGGATCAGTACACCCTGACACACCTGCACGCACCTGTACAGGGTCAGTACACACCTGTCCACACTCAGTACAAACCAGTGCAGGATCAGTACACCCTGACACACCTGTACGCACCTGTACAGGGTCAGTACACACCTGTCCACACTCAGTACAAACCAGTGCAGGATCAGTACACCCTGACACACCTGCACGCACCTGTACAGGGTCAGTACACACCTGTCCACACTCAGTACAAACCAGTGCAGGATCAGTACACCCTGACACACCTGCGCGCACCTGTACAGGGTCAGTACACACCTGTACACACCTGTCCCACCTGTCCCCTGCAGGGCCAGTACATCCTGACGCTGTCCGAGGACATCGTGGAGGGCCACGAGCGGGCGATGCTGAAGCGGCTCCTGCGCATCGACGCCAAGTGCCTGCACTTCACCCCCAAGGACTGGAGCAAGCGGGGCAAGTGGTGAGGCCACGCCCCGGAAAGCCACGCCCCCCACGTTACCTGGCACGGCTCGTTATGCAACGCCTGGCCCCGCCCACAGCTGGCGCCACAGATCCTTTATTGAGCAGAAAAGGGGTGGGGTGTTACCAAGCACCACCTACAGAGGGAGTGGCTTCATTTGTGGGTGGAGCCTCCCATGAACTGCTTTTTTTAAATAAAATGAGGTGGGGCTTCCACAGGCTCCACCCACACAGGGAGGGGCTTTGTGTACTCTGATTAGGCCCCACCCCTTGGGTGTGGCCAGCTGTTAATGAGATGGGTGTGGTTTACAAGGCTCTGGGTGTGGCTCCGGTTGTGGGAGTGGCCTCAGCCATGCTTGGTCCATTGATGACACAGGAATGGGCATGGTTTGAACATGCCCCACCCATCTGGGTGTGGCCTGTTAGGGCTCCGCCTCCTCATCGCTGACCTCTGACACCGGAGCGTGGAGCTGGGGGAGGGGGAGGGTGAGAGTGGGCTCTGGGACCCCAAAATGTCACCCTTGAGACCCCAGAAATGACCGTAGGACCCCCAAATCACACCTCTGGACCCCCCAAGTGCAGCCCCCCACCCCCCCACCCCCCATGAACCCACTGTGACAGCCCAGGGTCCCCAAATGTCACCCCCGGCCTCCCCCATCCCCCCCGACTCATAGTGTGGGCAAAATGTCCCCAAATGTGACCCCAGACCCCCAAATGCGACCCAAGAGCCCCCAGATGTGACCCCACTCCCAAATGTGACCCCGGACACCCCAAGTGTGACCCCAGCCCCCCCCCAGAAGTGCCCCCAGACTCACGGCCTGGGCGAGTGGTCCCCACTGCAGGGCCCGGGCCAGGCCCCGCCCGGGGGGGGGGGCAGTGTCAGCCCCCCAGTCTGTGATGGCCCCGAACGCCCCTGTCAGGGTCACCCAGCCGGCCTGGGGAACAGAGGTCAAAGGTCAGGGGGAAAAGGGGGCTGAGACACCCCTCCCCCCCCCAGAAAAGAGGGTAAGAGAGGGGGGGGTCTCTGCCCCATTGAGGGGGTTCTGGGGGTCTCTGCCCCCCGGCCTCACCTCGGGGGTGTCTCCCGGCTCTGCCCCCTTCAGCAGGAGCCCCCGGTAGCCGGAGGGCAGCGGCAGCTCCCGGCCCCCCAAACGGCGCCCCCGGAACGAGGCCCAGAGCTCTGGGGGAGGGGAGCAAAGTCAGGGTGGGACCCCCCACACCTGCCTGGGACCCCCCCCCAAACCCGATACCCTCCCTCCTCCATTCCCAGAGCCCCCCTGGCCCTCTCCCCGAGCTCCCCAAGAGCCCCCGTGTGCTCCCCACCCTAGGAACGCTCCCGAACCCAATCCCACCCCCCAAATGCAGCATCCCCCTCAGGATCCCCCCATGCCCCCCTCAAACCCAAATTACCGCTCCCCCAGAACGGAACCTCCCGCACGCCCCCGGCCCTCACCGCCTCCGGGGCCGGGCCGGGCCCGCAGGAAGGCGGCCACGGGCGCGGGCCCGTCGTGCTGAACGCGGCAGGGCAGGAGCTGAGCGTGCAGCGGCTCCGGGGCGGCCCCGGGGGGAACCCGGACACGAACCGCCATCACTGAGGGGGAGGAACGGAGGAAGGAGCGGAAGTGACGTTGGACGCGCCGGAAGCAGTATGGATGCCTCCACAGAAGAAATAAATATGGCGGCACCGTACGGAAGCGACAGCGTGAGGTACATGGAGTGATGGGAGCTGTAGTTCGGGGTTTCCTGAACGCCCCCCCACCCCTCCCCCAGTGTCCTGGGACCCCCCCCCCCCAACCCTCTGGGATCCCCCAGCCACACAGAGACCCCCATTGTACCCTCCCAGTCATCAGGGACCCCCAGGGACCCACCCCAGGGACCCCCCTTCACAAAGAGCCGGACACGGATTTTGCGCTCTCCAAGTTCTTGGGAGGGTGTCACAGAACCCGGGGTGGGGGTGACATGTCACGACACGGCACCGCTATATCGCGACAGCTCAGGCCGCATCCTCCCCCCGCAGCAGCCGCGCGAGCAGCAGGACCCCCCCCCAGCGCTGCCCCCGCACCCGCCCCTCCCCCCCCGGCCCCCCCCCGCGCCAGGACCACCCCCCGGGGGTGGGCGGCGGCCGCGAGCGCCCATCCCCCCCCCGCCCCTCCCCCCCCGGGCAGCAACAGGGGGGCGAGGGCGGGGGGAGGGGCGGTCGAGTCCCCCCCCAGCACAAGGAGGGTCTCGGGGCCCCCCCCCAGCGACCCCCAGAGGGTCTCGAAGGCGCGGAGGGCGCGGGGGGGGTCCCAGGGCGGGGGGAGGGCGAGGGGGCGCAGCCGGACCCCCAAAGGCACCTGCAGCGGGGGGAGGGGCGCCAGGAAAGAGCCCCCTCCCCCTTTTTGGGGGGGCCCCCCCGGGCTGAAAATGGCGGCGGCCTCGAGCTCGGGGGGCAGGGCCCGGGGGGGGCGCAGGGTCAGGGTCAGCTCAGCCCCGCCGCGACCCCCCCCCAGCACCGGCAGCGCCCCCTCAGCCCAGCCCCCGCCCCCCCCCAGCAGCAGCTGCAGCGCCAGCACAGGGGGTGGTTCCCCCCCAATTTGGGGAGGGGTCCTCCCGCTCCGGGACCCCCCCAAAGGCTCCAGGCGCAGCCGCAGGGGGAGTGGCACGGGCCGCCCCCCCCCCTCCAGCAGCGCCGCCCCCCAACCATCGGGGTCCTGGGGGGCCCCTGGGGGAGCGGAGAACGGGGGGGGGGCCCCGGGGAGGCAGCGCAGGAGGCAGGGGGGGGGCGCGGGCAGCAGAGAGGGGGGGGCGCCCCCGGCACCCACCCCGGGCCCGTTCTGGGGAGGGGGGCGAGGGGAGGAGCGCGGGGGGGGGCCCAAAACCGCGGCCAATTTGGGGGGGCCCAGAGCGGCCGCCAGCGCGCAGTGGAGGCGGCCGCGGTCCCGCACGTCGGGGTCCCCCCCACCCCAAAAGAAGGGGGGGTCTCGGGGCGGGGGGGGGCAGAGCGGGACCCCCCCGCGGGGCAGGAGGGGGGCGGAGGCGCTCAGGACCCCCTGAGCCCCCCCCCATCCCCCCCGCTCGGCCGCCAGCGCCCGCCTCAGGTATCCCCGGATCTGGGGGTGCATTTGTGGGAGGGGGCTCCCGGGGTCCCACCCCCGCGCGGGGGGGTCGCGCAGCACCCTCAGCACCCCCCGGAGCTGGGGGGTGCCGGGGGGGGGTGGGGGGGCCCGCAGGACTCGCTCCATCAAAGCTCCCCCGAGGGGTCCCCCCAAAACCTTGGCGAGCTCCAGCAGGTGCGGGGGGGCCGCGGGGTGACCCCCCCCCAGTAATTTCTCCGCCGCCCCCCCCAGTTCCCCCTCGGGGACCCCCCCGAACCAGCGCCCGTAGGCGACCACGGCCCGGCAGAACAGAACGGGGGGGCCGCCCCCCAAAAATCGCACCAGCCCCCACAGCCACTCCCGCCCCCCCTTGATTCTGGGGGGGGGGCTCCCCCCGCTCGGAGCCCCCCCCGAAATTTGGGAGCAGAACGCCGCCGCCGCCTCGAAACGGGGCAGGAACATTTCCGGGGGGTCCCCGCCCCCCCCCGGGAACAGAGCGGCGGCCAAGTGGGGGGGCAGCGTTTGGGGGGGGCCGGCCCCGGTTTTTTTGGGGTCTCCCCCCTCGAGGAGGCAGAGGAGGAAGAAGAGGCGCAGGGGGGGGGGCAGGGCGGGGTGCAGCGCCAGCGCGGCCAAACGGGGCCCCCCCAAACCGCGCCCCCCCCGCAGCAGCGCCGCCTGCACCGGAGCAGGATCCGATGTGGCCAAAACCGGGGGGGCATCCCCCGGGTCCCCCCCAAAATGGGGGAGCTGCAGCAGCTGGGCCCGGGCGGCCGGAGCGAGGCTGAAGGCGGAGAGGGAGCCTGGAAGGGAGGGGGGCGTCACAAATTGGGGGTCGGGGTGGGGGTTGGGGGGATTTAAGGGACCCAGAATTATTTTTTTGGGTGGGGGGAGTTCCCTGGGATTTGCAGGGGATTGAAATGGGAGGGGGGGAGGAGGGGTGGGGGGAATCCCGGGGATCCCTGAGACTTTGGGGGGGGGGGGGGTCTCGGGGATTTGAGGTTCCCCGGGGGGGGCTCTTGGACTCACCGGGATCCGGCCCAGCCTCTTCCCAGGGATCCGCTGGATCTGGGGGAGGGGGGGGAAGGAGGGATCAGGGGAGGGGGAGGCCCGAGGGATCCCCCAGGGGAATCCCCAAACCTCCCAGTACCGTACTGGGATTTACTGGGATCCTTCCCTGGGATCATCCCAGTACGATGATGGGATTTACCGGGATCTATCCCAGTTCCCTTGCGGGATTCCCCAGGACCCCTACTGGGAACCCCCCCAACCCTTACTGGGACACACTGGGACCCTCCCAGTCCTTACTGGAACCCTCCCAACTCTTACTGAGAAACTCTCGGTCCTTACTGGGATCCCCCACGGCCTTTACTGGGATACTCTGGGATCCTCCCAGTCCTTACTGGGACCCCTTCACACCTTACTGGGACACGCTGGGGTGTCCCCAGTCCTTACTGGTCGCCCCCCACTCACCGGCCGCCCCCTCCGCCAGCAGCAGCACCAGGGGCTGCAGCCCGGGGGTCTCCCGGAGAGTCCCGAGGGGTCTGGGGGGGTCCCCGGGGGTCCCGAGGCGCCGCAGTTCCCGCAGACACTCGGCGGCCGCTGCCGGGGCCCCCCCCGCGCCCCCCGCCCGCAGCAGCAGCGCCGCCAGAGCCGCGGTGCCCGCGCGGTCCCCGGTGGCCACCAGCACGGTCAGGGTGGCGAGCAGCAGCAGCGCGCGGGGGGGCGCGGGGGGGGGGCGCGGGGGGCTCGGCCAGCAGCTCCAGCAGAGCCCCCCCGGGACCCCCCCCCTCCGACGGGGACCCCTCCCCGCACAGAGCCCGGGGGTCCTCGAGCAGCAGCAGCAGCAGCTCCGTCTGAAATTGGGGGGGAAGAGGGGGGGAAGGGGAGAAATGATGGGGGGACCCCCCCCAGATCGACCTCCCCCCCACCCTGCACAGGGCACAGAGCAGGAGTTTGGGGGATCCCGAATCTGCCCCCCCGGAGACCCCGAATCCATCTCGAGGGACCCCCAGGACTCCGGCGGGGGCACACGGGGATGGGGACCCCCAAACACCGGCAAGGAGCCCCAGATCCGCCCCCAAGGATTCGTGACCCCCAAATCCTCCCGCAAGGGTTCGGGACCCCAAATCACCCCAAGGGACCCTCAGGAGTTCGGGGACCCCCAAAGCCCCCATTAGTGACCCCAAGTTCCTTCCTTCCCCAGGAAATCGGGGAGCTCCCAGCCCCGCCCTCAGGGAACCCCAAATGCCTCCCACAAGGGGGTCGGGTGGGGAGGGGGGTCCTGAGCATTGCGGTGACCCCGAACTCCCCCCAGGTGACCCCGAACTCCCCCCAGGTGACCCCAAACCCCGCTCGGGCCCCCCCGGCCCCGCCCCTCGATGCCGTCGCGCACCTGATGACGTAGAGGGGGGCGGGGCCGGCGGAGCGCGGGGGGCGCGGGGGGCGCGAGCGCGGCCGCGAGCCGGGCCCAGGGACCCCCCCCGGCCATGGCTGCGGGGGCTGCCGGGAGCTCCTGACGTCACAGCCCGCCCCCCGTGACGTCACGCTCCAGCTCCACGGCCGCGGGAAAACGGCGGAGGGGCGGTTGTGACGTCACCCCGCCCCCCAAGGGTCTCGCTCCTCCCCCTGCCGTGGCCGCGGGAACGGTGATGTCACACCCAGGAGGGGTGACGTCATATAAAACAGAGCGACGTCATAGGGTGCTGGGCTACCCACAGGTGCCTTGTGGGGGTCTAGAGAGCCTCAGAGTCCCCCCCGGGGCCCCTGTAGGACCCGTCCCCTCCCACCCCCGGACCGTGCCCGTCCCCCCCCCCCCCCCCCCCCGCCGGGGCCACCGGGGACCCGCCCCGGCCGCACGTACCCGGACCTGGAGTGTCCAGGTGACCCCCCCAGGACACCCTGACCCCCTCCGGGGGACACCCTGAGCCCCCCCCAGGACACCCTGACCCCCCCCGGGGGACACAGGTGTGCAGGTGACCCCCCTCGGTCTCTCCAGGCGACACCCCCGTCCCGGCGACACCCCCACCATAGCGTCCCCCTGTCCCGCTCACCCCAAATTCTCCAGGTACCCGTCCCCATCTCTGTGTCCCTGTGTCCCCCCCCCCGTGACCCCCATGTCCCCAAAGTCCTCCCGTGGCTGTCCCCGTGTCCCTGGTGTCCCCAAGTTCCCGATGTCCCCGATGCCCCCCGTGTCCCCCCCCCGCGATGTCCCCGCGTCCCGCGCTGTCCCCAGGCCGGGGCGGGGGCTCCCCGTTATTTCCCAAGCGGCGCCCGCCCGACCGGCTCCGGCTGCGGCGCGGCCCCGGCCCGACCGGCGGAACCGGTCCGGGACACCGCGGGGCGGGACGGGGGACGCGCAGCGGGGCGGCACCGCCGGGACCGGCACGGCACGGCACGGCACGGCACGGCACGGCACGGCTGCGACGGCACCGGGACAGCACCGGGAGAGCACCACTGGGAACGGGACGGGTCCGGGACAGAACAAACGGCACCAGCGGGACCCGCCCCGGGACAGCACGACCGGGATAACAGAGCTGGGATAACAGAGCCGGGACCGGGATAACAGAGCTGGGAACAGCACAACCGGGACAACCCAACCGGGACAGCACAACCGGGACAACAGAGCCGGGACGGGACCGGGACAATCGGGATAGCACAGCCAGGACCGGGATAACAGAGCCGGAACAATCAGGATAAAAAAGTCGGGACCGGGATAACCCAGCCGGGAGAGCACCAGGACATCACCGGGACAACACCGGGCCAGAACCGGGCCAGCGCAGGCGGCCCCGCTGGCACGGAGGGGGTGACACCGGGCTCGGTGCCGGGATCGCGCCGTGGGATGCGCTGAGGGGCCGGAGCCGGTGTCGGGATCGATCCGGCGGCAAAACCCAGCGGAGGAGCCGGGACCTGGCACCGCAATTGCTCCAATTCCCGGGATCTGAGCCCGAATCCGGGATCCTGCGAGCGCTGGGATCCAGCGGGACTGGGGATCCAGCACTGGGGTTCGCTGGGGATTTGGGATCCAGCACAAAAGCCCACCTGGGATCTGGGGCTGAAATTCACCAAATCCTTGGGATCTGGCATCAAAATCCGCCAAGGATCTGGGATTTGGTGTGGATATTGACCAAATCCTCGGGATCTGGCATCAAAACTGACCGAGGATTTGGGATCCAGCACCAGAACTGACCGAGGATTTGGGATCGGCTCTGCCTATTGACCAAAGCCTCGGGATCTGGGCTCAAACTCAGCCAGGGCTCCGGGAATCCAGCACCGGGATCTGAGATCCAGGAATTGGCACCAAAACCCTCCGGGGGTCGGAGCAGGGATCCCGCCGGGGGAGGGGGGGGCGGTGTCCGTCGGGATCCATCGAAATCCATCGGGATCCATCGGGATCACCAGGTCCGGCCATGCCGCGCGCGTTCCTGGTCAAGAAGCCGGTGCTGGCCACGGCCAAGCGCAACTGGAGCGAGCTCCCGGACGAGCAGCGAGCCGAGATCTACGTGCCCAGTATGGGGGGGAAGGGGATTTGGGGGGGCACGGGGATTTTGGGGGGGCAGGGATCCCTTGGGAGCTGGGATTTGCGGGGATTCAGGGATTTGGGGGATCACTGGGACGCGCGGGGATTTGGGGGGGACTCAGGCGTCTGTTGAGGGGACGCAGAGTCTGGGGGTGTCTCAGGGATTTTGGGGGTTCTGGGTGTTTGAAGGGAAGCAGAAATTTGGGGGAGAGGCCTCAGGGTTTGGTGGGACCACGAGGTTTGGGGGGAAGCCCGGAATTTGGGGGGGTAGCAGATGTTTTGGAGGGACCCAGGTGTGCGGGAGGACTGAAGAACTTGGGGGGACACACCGGAATTTTGGGGATACAGGAGTTTCGAGGATGCCGAGTTTGGAGGGATCCCAGGTTTTGGGGTGACCTCCTCCCCCTCCAGGGGTGTCCCCTTAATGACAGAGTTGGGGTTCAGCCCCAAAATTCCACCCGGACGCTGGAGACGGTGGGGGGGGGGGGGTGGATTTTGGGGTGTCCGGACAGCCAGGAGGATTTGGGGAGGATTTTGGGGTGCCCGGATGCTTTTTGGGGGTGATTTTAAGACGGATTTTAGGACGCCCGCCTGTGTCCCTTGGTGGGGGGAGGGGATTTTTTGGGTGTCGCCTGTGTCCCCCCGGGGGGGGCGGGGAGGGCGGGGGGGGTGGCGTCCCCCCCCCAGGGCCCACGCGGGCGACACCCGCCGGAAACCCCTAATTTGGGGTGTAATTTGGGCTGTAATTTGGGGTGTCGCGGCCGGAGCCGTCGGACCGGTCGGGAGAACCCCAAAGGGTGGGGGAGGGGAGCGGGGGAGGGGCCCCCCCAAATCCTCCTCCTGCTTTTGGGGGAGGGGGGGGGGTCATATTGGGGGTGTCCCCGTTGTGGGGTCACATTTGGGGAGGGGGGGGGGGGTCACATTTGGGGTATCGCCTTTGGGCGGGATTATTTTTTTGGGGGGTAGGGGGAAATCCCATTTGGGGGGTGGGGGGAATTTGGGGGTGCAGGACCCCCCCTAAAGCCGTGCCCCCCCCCCCTCCCACCCAGTCTGCCTGGGGGGCTGCCCCCTGCGCAGGGACCCCGAACCGGCCGTGGCCGAAGCCCCCGCGTCCCCCCTGGACATGACCCTGACCCCCCGCGCCCCCCCCGGTCCCTTCCTGCACCCCAAGAGCAAGGTAAGGGGTGGGAGGGACCCCAAATTTGGGAGGGGGCCCTGGAGGGGTTGGAGGGGGAGGGGAGGGAGACAAGCGAGCTGGGGGTGCCTAAATTGGGGGGGGGGGGGGGGGGGAAGCTGTGATTGGGGAAGGGGAGGATTGAGACTGGGGGGTCCCCAAAATTGGGGGGTGGGTCCCTGGGTCTGGGAGGGTGGGTGGGTGTTCCCCAGGCTGGGGGGGTCCCAAGGAGGGGTCGTCCCCCCCCCCCCCATTTAACCCTTTCCTCCCCTCCCTCGGCAGGTCCCGTCCGGCCCTTTGGGCGCTCCCCTCCCCCCGGGGCTGCCCCTGCCCGGGGGGGTCCCCGTGGGGGTCCCGGTGGCCGGGGGGGTCCCGGGGGGCTCCGAGCTCTTCTCGTGCCCCGTGTGCCAGAAGAGCTTCGGGTTCCAGCGGATGCTGAACCGGCACCTCAAGTGCCACAGCGAGGTGAAGCGGCACCGGTGCCCGTACTGCGGGAAGGGATTCAACGACACCTTCGACCTCAAACGCCACGTCCGGACCCACACGGGTGGGAACGGGGCGGGAACGGGGCGGGAACGGGGCGGGAACGGGGCGGGATCGGGGCGGGATCGGGGCGGGAACGGGACACGGACAAGGACGGGACAGGCATTGGAAGAGGGATGCGCACGAGGACGGGACGGAGCTGGAGCGGGATTTGGACAGGACGGGGATGGAGATGGGACAGGACAGTGGAGGCAACAAGCCCAGCCCCCACCTCCCCTCACCTGTCCCCAGGTGTGCATCCCATTAACTTCTCCCTGTGTGACAGGGCCGTGTCCCCTCTGTCCCCACCTGTCCCCAGGTGTGCGTCCCTACAAATGCTCCCTGTGTGACAGGGCCGTGTCCCCTCTGTCCCCACCTGTCCCCAGGTGTGCGTCCCTACAAGTGCTCCCTGTGTGACAGGGCCGTGTCCCCTCTGTCCCCACCTGTCCCCAGGTGTGCGTCCCTACAAATGCTCCCTGTGTGACAGGGCCGTGTCCCCTCTGTCCCCACCTGTCCCCAGGTGTGCGTCCCTACAAGTGCTCCCTGTGTGACAGGGCCGTGTCCCCTCTGTCCCCACCTGTCCCCAGGTGTGCGTCCCTACAAATGCTCCCTGTGTGACAGGGCCGTGTCCCCTCTGTCCCCACCTGTCCCCAGGTGTGCGTCCCTACAAGTGCTCCCTGTGTGACAAGGCCTTCACGCAGCGCTGCTCCCTGGAGTCTCACCTGCGCAAGATCCACGGCGTGGCGCAGCGTTACGGCTACAAGGAGCGCCGCGCCAAGCTCTACGTGTGCGAGGAGTGCGGCGGCACCGCCGACAGCCAGGACGCTCACCTGGCTCACCTGCGCCAGCGCCACCCCCACAGCCCCCTGCTCGCCAAGCTGGCCCGCAAGGCCGCGGCCACGCCCGCGCCACGCCCTGCCCCGCCCCGCGCTGCCCCGCCCCCCTAAGGGACAAAACGAAGGGGGGGACACGCCCGGTTTGGGAAGGGACACGCCCAGTTGGGGACACACCCATTTTTACAGGACACGCCCAGTTGGGGACACGCCTGTTTATGGGAGGGACGCGCCCATTTAGGGGAGGGACACACCCATTTAGGGGAGGGACACACCCATTTAGGGGAGGGACACGCCCATTTAGGGGAGGGACACGCCCAGTTTTGGGTTGGAGGAAGAAATGCTCAGAGGCCACACCCAGCAGGGAATGAGGCCACGCCCATCGGGTTGGGACACGCCCCTTTGGGGGTCGGGTGGGGGTTGAAGCCACACCCACTCCACCCAGGCCACGCCCACCTTGGGGCCAGGGAGGGGTCCCTGGAATTAAATCCCCTCTGCTGTCACTGACCACGCCCCTTGTGATGGAGGACACGCCCCCTTTGTGCTCAGGCCACGCCCCCTCCCCAAAGGAGCCCCCGTCACACCTTGGGGCTCACCTGGGGGGTCCCCGCAGCCCCTCCCCCACACCACAGGTGCTGTTAGTCCAGTTTTTATTGCCCGGGATCCCCCGGGAATGGGGGGATGGGGAAGGGGTTGAGTGGGGGAGGGGCGGCCCCTCCCCCCACAAAGTCCAGTTCAATTCCCCCCTTTGGTCACAGGCTCCGCCCCCCCTCCCCTCCCCCACCCCCGGGAGGCGTTTGGCAAAATCGCGTGGGGGGGCGGGGCGGCCATACCCACCCTAGCCCCTCCCCCCCCCCCAAAAAATCCTCCAGATCCCCCTAAGGCAGCTTGGCAGGGATGGGGAGAGGGTGCGGCCCCCCCAAGGTGCGAGGGGACCCCCAAACATGGGGGGAGAACCCCAGAAAGTGTGTGGGGGAGGGCGGCTCAAAATGGGGGGCGGTCCCACAGGACATAGAAGCCCCTCCCCCAAAAGGGGGAGACTCCATCCTCTCCTCCCCCCCCCCCCCCCCCCAAAAAAAAAAAGTTTAAGCTCCCAAACAAGGGGTGAAATGCCCAAAAAATTAGGGGGGGGGGGCGGGGCACCTCAATTCTCGGCTGTGTCCCCCCAGAATGGATCGTACCACTCAAAAAAAAAAAAAACAACAAACAAACCCCACCCCCCCCTTAATGAGCGCCCCTCCCCCACATCAGGGCTCCCCCCAAAAATGAGGTGTCCCCCCCCCCATTCACGGGGCACCCCTTAATGAAGACGTGCCCCTCCCCTCATTAACACACGCCCCCCTAATTAAGGCCTTGTTCTACCGCCCGCCCCCACCAGGGGGCGCCACCTCATGGGTGGGGGCGCTCTTAAAGGGGCCACGTCCCATTTTTGCGAAGCCCTTTTTCGGGGGAGTTTTGAGGTTATTTGAGGGGGAGACTTTTCTTTGGGGGGGGGGGTGTGAGGGGAAACCCCCCCCCCCCCCCCCAAAATCTACTCGATGACGGCGATGAGGTCCTCGCCCTCGAGGCTGAGCCCGGGGCGCACGTGGAGCTTGGTGACCCTGCCCCCCACGGGCGCTGTCACCACGGTCTCCATTTTCATGGCGCTCAGCAC
>NC_085078.1:3067262-3138509 GCF_963662255.1 Cinclus cinclus
CCATTCCATCCCCCCACTGACCATTCCATCCCTCTCTCCATCCCCCCACTGACCATTCCATCCCCCACTGACCATTCCATCCCCCCCACTGACCATTCCATCCCTCTCTCCATCCCCCCACTGACCATTCCATCCCCCCCCTCTCCCCCTCTCCATCCCCTCTCCCTCCCTTGACCCCTCACTGACTCCCCTCTCCCCCCATCCCCCAGCCCCCTGGGCGTGTCCCCCTCTCCCCTCTCCCCTCCCCCAGCCCCGCCCCTCTCCCCTCTCCATCTCCAATTTCGGTTCGAACCCCCCTCCTCCCCTCCCTCCCCTCCCTCCCCTCCCTCCCTCGTGCGTCAGCGTCAGCGGTGACGCGGCCGCCGCGTCCCCCCGCGTGTCCCCGTCCCCCCCCCGGTGTCCCCCCCGGTTGTGGGGCGGTGCGGGGCCGGTGACGCGGCGCTGACGCGGGCCCGGGGCCGCATAAAGCGGCGGGCCCGGGCGGCGGCGCGGGCGGAGGATGCTCCGCTCCACCAAAGGCGCCTCCAAGGCGCGGCGGGACCAGATCAACGCCCAGATCCGCGCCCTGCGCGACCTCCTCCCGCTGCCCGACGGCGACCGGCCGCGCCTCTCCTACCTGCACGTCATGGCCCTGGCCTGCATCTACACCCGCAAAGGAGCCTGCCTGCGGCCAGGTGCGAGCGGCGCCGGACCCGCGCCGGGAGCCGGGATGGAGCGGGGAACGGGACCGGGAGCGGGATGAGACCGGCAACGGGAGCGGGGATCCAGCGGGGAACGGGGATGGGAGGGCACCGGACCGGGGATGGGAGCGGGAAACGGGAATAGGAACGGGGAACGGGACCGGGAGCGGGGAACTGGAGCGGGATGGGACCGGGAATGGCAGCGGTGACCAGGGAACGGCAGCGGGATGGGGCCGGGATCGGGGATGGGAGCGGGGATAGCACCGAGATGAGGCTGGGACAGGACTGGGAGCGGGGATGGGAGCGGGGACCAGGGAACGGCAGCGGGATGGGGCCGGGATCGGGGATGGAGCTGGGAATGGCACCGGGATGGGAGCGGGACCAGGACCGGGGATGGAGCCGGATGAGGGCTGGGACAGGACCGGGAGCCGGGATGGAGCCGGAATGACCAGGAATGACACGGGGCTGGCAGCAGCCACCGGCGTCAGGCGGGGACGGGAGCGGGGACCGCGCTGGGAGCGGGACCGGGACAGGGACGGCAACCGCGAGCGGGGAGCGCGGCCGGTGCAGCACCGCGGAGAGCGGCGGGAGGTTCCCGTTCAGCACCGCGGAGAGCGGCGGGGACCGGGGCCGGGATCGGAGACGGGGACCGGGATCGGGGATTGGTGACGGGGACTGCGGCTGGAACAGAGGAACCGGGACAGGGGGCAGGGACTGGGGCCGGGACGGGCTCCGGGGGCCACCCGGGGAATCCTGGGCACCCCTGGCTCCGGGGGTGACGCCTTGGCCGCAGTGGGACTGAGGGCACTGACCGCTGTCCCCACGTGTGTCCCCACGCCAGGCCCGAGCCGGGGGGCGCCCCTGGAGCTGCTGGGGGGGCCCGAACTCGCCGACCTGGTGGCGTCACTGCCCGGGTTCCTGCTGGCCGTGACCCGCGAGGGGAAGCTGGTCGGGGTCACCGACAACGTGGCGCAGCACCTGGGCCACTCCATGGTGAGCACCTGGGGGTCCCGGGGGGCAGCTGGGGGTCCCGGAGGGGGGGGTACCGGGGTCTCACCCCGACCTCCCTCCGTGCCCTCCCCAGGTGGATCTGGTGGCACAAGGGGACAGCATCTACGACCTGCTGGACCCCGCCGATCACCCCCTGGTGCGGCACCAGCTGAGCCTGCCCGGGCCCCCCCAGGCAGGTGGGTGGGGGTCCGGGGGCTTCGGGGTGTCTGGGGGGTTTTGGGGGGGGGTCTGGGGGTCGGGGGAATAGAGGGATAGAAGGACAAAGGGACGGACAGAGGGACGGAGCGATGGACAGCAGACAGAGGGATGGCCAGCAGCACAGAGTGACCACCACCCCCCTGTCCCCCCAGAGCGCCTCTTCCGCTGCCGTTTCACCACCTCCCGCGCCTCTCGCCGCCCGAGCGCCGGCCGCAAGCTGGTGCTGCTGCGGGGGCGCTTCCAGGAGCCCCCCGGCCCCCCCGGCGCCGCCCCCGCGCTTTTCGTGGCCTTCTGTGCCCCCCTGGACCCCCCGCCCTGGCCCTGCCCCGACTGCCTCCTGCTGCCGGCCTTCCAGAGCCGCCACGCCCGCGACCTCGCCCTGCTGGATATCTCCGACAGGTGAGAGGGGCGGGGCCAGCGTGGCCGGGGGCGTCCAGGTGTCAAGGGGGGTCGAGGAGTTTGGGGATGTCCAGGTGTCCTGGGGGATCCAGGGTTTTCGGGGATCCGGACATTTGGGGTGTCCAGGGGTTTGGGGATATCCAGTTGTCCAGGAGTTTGGGAAGATCCTGGGGGTCCAGGTGTCCTGAGGTATCCAGGTGTTTGGGGAGGTCCAGATTTCCAGTGGGACCCCAGGTGTCCGGAGTGACTCTATCTGGGTGGATGAGTGACCCCGAGGTGTTGTCCGGCAGTGTCCAGGTGCACCTGGGCTACGGCCGGGCGGAGCTGCTGGGCCGCTCCTGGTACCGCCTCCTGCACCCCGAGGACCTCGGCCACGTCGCCCGCCAGCACCTGCGCCTCGGTCAGTGTCCCCAGGGTCCCCTGGGTGTCCCTGCCACCTCCCCCCCGCCTGGCCCTGCCATTCCTGGGGTCCCCTCCGGGTGGCCCCCATCAACTTCAGTGTCCCCTTGCCGTCACTTTGTCCCCTCGATGTCCTTGGCGTCCCCACACATCCCCTGAGATCCTGCATGGCCCCGGGGATCCCCCATCCTCCTTGGTGTCCCCATGCCCCCAAACCCCTCAATGACCTCAACCCACCCTATGTCCCCCTGTCCCCAACCCCCAGCTGACCCTGCCCCTGTCCCCCACCTGTGTCCATCCCCTCTGACCGTCCCTCTGTCCCCACAGCGGGCGCGGGGCCGGAGGCGAGGGGGGAGTTGGTGACGCGGCTGCAGCGCAAGGACGGCCTGGGCTGGACCTGGGTCTACGCCCGCCTGCGGCCCGAGGGGCCGGCCCTGCTCGCCCACAACTTCGTCATCAGGTCAGTGGTCACTGCTCAGCGCCCAGGGGGCCGCGGCCACCCTCGGGGACACCCTGGTGGCTGCAGACCCCGCTGACCGCCGTGTCCCCCCGCAGTGAGGCCGAGGCCTGGTGCCTGCGGCAGCAGCTGGCGGCCGAAGCCCCCCCGGGCCTCCCGGAGCCATTCGGGCCCGGCCTCGACTTCCCCGTCGGAGCTGGAGGCGACCTCGGCCTCGACCTCGGTGTGGGGCCCGTCCTGGGCGACGACGGCGGAGCCAGCACTGGCCTCGGCCTCGCAGTCAGCGCCGGTGCGGCCTCGGAGCCGATGTTGGACACGGCCTGGGAGGAAACGCCACGGCCACCGTGGATCCTGGACTCGGGGCCAGCATCGGACACGGCCTGGGAGGAAACGCCACGGCCACCGTGGATCCTGGACTCGGGGCCAGCATCGGACACGGCCTGGGAGCCAACACCGCGGCCACCGTGGATCCTGGGCTCGGGGCCGCCATCGGACACGGCCTGAGAGGAAACACCGCGGCCACCGTGGATCCTGGACTCAGGGCCAGCATCGGACACGGCCTGGGAGCCGCTCTGGGCAGCGGCGTGGAGCCCGGCCTGGGGGCCGGCATCGGACACGGCCTCGGACACAGCGCTGCGGCCACCGTGGAGCCCGGCCTTGGGACCGGTATTGGACACGGCCTGGGAGTCAACGCCACGGCCACCGTGGATCCTGGACTCGGGGCCAGCATCGGGCACGGCCTGGGAGCCAACACAGCGGCCACCGTGGATCCTGGACTTGGGGACGCCGTTGCTCCCAGCGTTGGCCACGCTCTCGGAGACGCCGTTGGCCACGGCCTTGGCTCGGACACCAGCGTCAGCCTCGGTGTGGGAAGTGGCATCAGAGTCGACGTCGGCCTGGGCATGGCGGCCGGAGCCGGCGTGGGCCCTGCCCTCGGGGCCGACCTCAGGGAGGACCTGGGAGCGGGCAGCGTGGCCGAAGTGACCGCCGGCATCGGGCCGGGCGTGGCCCTCAGCATCGGTGCCAACATCGGGCCCAGCCTGCCCGGCGGCGCCATCAGGGCCAGCATCGGGCTGGGCATCGGCACCGCCGCGCTGCCCCCAGTCATCGGAGCGACCGTCGGGGCCGGGGTCGGCGCCGGCCTCGGCCTGGGCGCCGACGTAGGAACCGGACCCGGGGCCGGACTCGGCCTGGGAGCCGCCCTCGGGCCACCGTTGGCTCGGCCGTGGGAGCCAACGCGGGCTCCGGCCTCGGCCACAACGTTGGACTCACCGTCGGGGGCTCCGGCGTCGGCCTGGCAGTGGGAGCCGCGCTGGGGCCCGAGATGGACGTTGGCCTGGCGGCCGGCGCCGCTCTCGCACCGGACGCTGCCGGACTGGGCCTGGGCTCCGGCCCCGGCGTGGACGTCGGAGTCGGCCTGGCCGGAGCGTCCGGCAGCTCGGGGCTGGGGTCGGCGCTGGGCTTCGCCGTGGGCGCCGCGCTCGGGGCCGGCGGCCTGGGGCCGGACGTCGGCGCCGACCCCTCGCTCGCCGACCCCGCCCTCGGCCTCGGCCCCCCCCTGGGACCCCCCCTCGGCCTCGTGCGCCTGGCGCCGGGGCTGGGGGTCCCCGAGACCCCCGGGGGGGGCGCCGAGACCTGGACCCCCCCCTACACCCCCCGCCAGGCGCCCCCCTTCGCCTTCGGGCCCCCCGAGCCCCCCGAGGCCGCCCCCGAGAAGCTCCCGCCGAGCCCCGAGAGCCCGGGGGCGGTCCCGGGGGGGACCCCCGGATCTCTGCTCACCCCTGAGACGTCTCCGCCGCCCCCCGTGACCCCCGCCGGGCCCGCCCTGCGCCGGCTCCTGCAGGGTCTCGCCGCCATCGCCACCCGGGGGGGCCCCCGCCGCCCCTCGGGGGGCACCCCCGGCCCCCGGCCGGTCCCCCCGCCCCGGTCGCCCCGCGACCCCTTCGCTGAGTTGTATCAACTCCCCCAGAGCCGCCTCCAGGACGCCTTCCGCAAAGGTGGGGGGCTGGGGGGGCACACGGGGGTGACAGGGGCAGGGGGGCGCATGGGGAGGGGTCCCCACCAGCCGGGTCCCCTCTCAAGGGGTGCTTGGGGGTCCCCAGGGAGGTTTGGATGGGTGGGGGCGGTGGTCCCGGAGCCCCCCTGGGTCTCAGTTTTGGGGACAAGGGATAGTCCTGGAGGTCCCCGGGGCCCTTTTTGGGAGGGGGTGACACAATCCCGGCCCTCGCAGTCCCCTGTGGGATTTGGGACAGGGAGACCCCTGGAATTCTGGGGTATTTTCGGGAGGTTTTTGGGCTATTTGCGGGGATTTTTGGGCGGTTTTGGGGGCGGTTTTTCGGGTATTTTTGGGCGGGTTTTGGGGGCGGTTTTTAGGGTATTTGGGGGCAGTTTTTAGGGAGGTTTTTAGGGCGGGTTTGGGGTATTTGGTTTTTTTTTTTTTTGGGGGGGGGGGGGTTTATGGGCGGTTTTGGGGTATTTTGTGGGTGTCCCTGACGTGTCCCCTCTGTCCCCCGCAGCCGGAAGCCAGCGCGCCCCGTCGTTCTGAACTAAGTCTGTGACGCGACTTGCCCCCAGTATGGCATATTGTCATTGTCACCCCGGCCCGGGCCAGCGTCCCCCCGGCCCCGGCCGCGCCCCCCCCCCCGCCGCCCCCCCCGGGGCCGCTCGTGCTAATTTAACTCGTAACGAGTCTCTAAGGTAATTGGGGGGGGGCTGGTGGCCCCCCCCTCCCCCAGCCCGGACGCCTGGGGACTGTCCCTCGTGTCCCCTTCCCCCCCCCCCTCTGTCCCTGCCCCCTCCCCGGCGCCAGGACCCGTCGCCAAAATTTTTTTGGGTCGCTGGGGTGGGGGGCTTGGACCCACCTGTAGGAGCCTGTGGCCCCCCCACCCCACCCCCCCCCAGCCCGGAGTGTCCTTGTCCCTTGTCACCCACCTTGTCCCTCTCACCTCCCCCCACCTTGGCCTCTGCGTTTTTGGCAGAGTGTCCCCCCCCCCCCCCCCCCCCCCAAATTGTGTCCCCTCCTCCTCCCCGTGGGTGTCACCTTTAACGTCCCCAACGCGGGGGACCGAGGCACGATGTGGCTTGATGTCCCCAATGATGTCCCCAGTGATGTCCCCAGTGATGTCCCCAGTGATGTCCCCGATGTTCCCAATGATGTCCCTGAGCCCTGGGGCTGAGGCACAATGTGGCTCGGTGTCCCCAACGTCCCCAACACCCTCCAAGGGACATCCTGGCCTGATGTCCCCAGTGTCCCCAACCCCCCCGATGTCCCCAGCGCCCCCGAGACCGTCGCAGCGCGATGTCCCCAACGCCTCCGAGGGACACGGGCACTTTGTCACCGCTGTCACCCCCGGCACCGGGATGGACCGAGCTGTCCCAGACCGATGTTCCCGATGTCCCCAAGGGACGTGGGACCCGCTCGTCACCCCGGATCAGAGACTGAGACACCCGATGTCCCCAGTGTCCCCAACCCCACGGACTGAGATTGTCGTGACCCAACGTCCCCAAGTGTCGCCGATATCCCCAAAGAACGGGGGACACCGCCACCGTCCCGGCTCCAGGGAGCGAGCCCCGCCGTGCCCCCAACGTCCCGCGGAACAGGCGGGGGGTGCCCCCACAGCCCCCGAGCCCCCAACGGTGTCCCCCATGTCCCCATTGTCCCCTGACACCCCCCGGCAATAAAAGTGTCCCCCATGGTCCCGGTGCCTGCGGCAGCTCCTTCCCAGGGACTGGGGGAATTTGGGGGGAATTTGGGGAAGGGGACAGAGGCTGGGAGGGACCCAGGATTTTTTTTTTTGGGGGGGGGGGGGTGGGGAGCCAGGAATTGGGAAGGGCTGAGGAATTTGGGGAGAAACGCAGAAGTTTGGGGGAGCAGCAGGATTATTGGGGAGGATCCCAGGAATGAGCCGGGGTTCGGGGCTTTGGGGGTTTGGGGGTCCCGGGGGGTTCCCGGGGGTCTCGCCCGAGCCGAGCGGAGCCGCCAGGCCCCGCCCCCAGCCCCTAAACCACGCCCATAGTGAGGAAACAACGCCCTCAATGATCAGACCCCGCCCATAACGAGCAGACCCCGCCCATTCACTCTGTGATAGCTAATTTACATACCCCCGCCCCCTACGCCCCGCGCACGCGCAGCTCCTCCCGGCGCCGACGCAGCGCGGTGAGTTCTGGACTGGTCCCAGTAACCCCAAACTGGGACCAGTGACCCCAAACTGGTCCCGACCCTCCCGGAACTGAATCCAGCCTCTCCTCCCCACCCCCCGTACTGGTCCCAGCATGGCGGACTGGTCCCAGCTCCGCTCCGGCCCCAGTGACCCCCAGAATCCTCCCAGTGACCCCCAGTATCCCCCAGCACCCTCCCATTACACCCCTCTGACCCCTCCCCGTCACCCCCAGTAGCTCCCAGTACCTTCCCAGTCCCTCCAATCCCCTCTACCAGTGCCCCCAGTCCCCCTCCCAGTGCCCCCCTGACCCTTCCCAGTCCCCCCAGTCTCTCCCAGTCTCCCCAGTCCCCCTCCATGGGCCGGGGCTGGTTTTTGGGGGGCTGCGCGTGGCTGCTGGGGGGTCTCGCTCTGCTCCAGACCCTTTACCTGCGGGCGCTGCCCCCCCCGCGCCCCCCGCCCGCCGCCCCCCCCCGGCCCCGCCGCCCCCCCCGGGGAGTTCTGGACGCTTCGGGGACGTTCCGGGTGTACTGGGATGTACTGGGAGCCCCCCCGGGCTGGGCCCGCGCCCCCCGGCCCGAGCTGGTCCTGGCCACCCACGGCAGCCCCGGGCGAGCGGCGGCGGCGCTGGGGGGGCCCTGGGGGGGGCCGCTGTCCGTGGCCGTTTTTGGGGTGCCCCGGGAGGGGCTGGAGGAGCTGATGGCGATTTTGGGGGGGCCCTGCCGGGGTTTGCGGGGCCGCCTGAGGCTGCACGTGGTGCTGGGGGCGGCGGAACCCCCCCCAAAAATGCCGGACTCGCTGCGAGCACCTCAGAATTCCGGGGGGTGCCGGGGGGCTCTGGAGGGGCTGGCGGCCGCCGACCCCCCCAGTTACAGTTTGGGGGTCCCGTACCCCGGGAATCTGCTCAGGAACGTGGCCTGGGAGGGGGCGGCCCGGGGGGGGCTCAGGGTGGGACCCCCACCCAGATTTGGGGAGCGTTTTGTGCTCATGGTGGACGCGGACGTGGTGCCGAGCTCGGGGCTGCGCGAGGGGTTCCTGGAGCTGCTGCGGGACGGGGGGCTGCACCCCAAAAACTGGGGGGGACGGGGGGAGCTGAACCCTAAAGACTGGGGAGGACATGGGGAGATGGAAGATCCCAAAGCTCCGGGGGCTCAGAGGGATTTGGGGAACCCCAAAACTTTGAATATTCAGGGGAGTTTGGGGTTTCGAGGGGATTTGGGGGACCCAAAAAGCGTGGGGTCTCCTGGTGGCCTGAGGGTCACCAATGCCTTGGAGGTCCCTGGGGTCCCCAAGGTCCTGGAGATCCCCAAAAATTTGGGGGGCTCCAATGGTTTGAGTGACCCTGGAGTCCCCGACGCTGGGGGGGTCCCCAAGGGTCTCCAGGACCTGAGTGACCCCAATGGTGTGAGTGACCCCAATGGTGTGAGTGACCCCAATGGTGTGAGTGACCCCCGCTCCCCCGAGCCCCCCTGGGCCCGGCTGCTCTTTGTCCTGCCGGCCTTCGAGGTGCGCTCGGGGCTGCGTCTGCCGGGCACCAAGGCGGAGCTGCTGCGCTTTTGGGGCGCGGGGGACGCGCGGCCGTTCTACGGGACGCTGTGTCCCCGCTGCCAGGCCCCCACGGATTTCGGGCGCTGGCGGGCGCTGCCCCCGCCCCCCCGGCTGCGCGTGGCCTATGAGGTGCCATGGAGGGACCCCTGGGAGCCATTTTTTGTGGCCCCCGCTCGCGGCGTCCCCCCCTTCGACGAGAGGTTCCTCCAGTACGGATTCAACCGCATCAGCCAGGTCAGGGGGGTGGGGGGCTCTGGGGGTGGCCTTGGGGGTCGTGGGGTGGTTTCGGGGTGGTCGTGGGGGGTGGGGATGCTGGTAGGGAGTTTTGGGGTGTGTGGGGGTAGTCAGGTGGGTTCTGGGGGGTTCCTGGGTGTTCTGGAGGTGCTTTGGGGGTCCGTGGGCTCCGGAGGGGTCTCAGTGTGACCCTTTTCCCCGCCCCCCCTCCCCAGGCCTGCGAGCTGCACATGGCCGGGTTCCGCTTCGCGGTGCTGGACGGGGCCTTCGTCACCCACCGGGGCTTCAAGGAGCCCGGGGGGTTCCACGGGGGCCGCGAGGCCGAGCTGGGCTTCAACCGCCGCCTCTTCCGCCGCTTCCGCGAGGAGCTGAGGCTGCGCTACCCGGGATCGGCCCGGCGCTGCTGAGCGCCTGAGACACCTGGAGACACCTGGGGACACCTGGGAACCTTCCAATGGACGCTTGAAGGACCTGGCGTGAACACCTGGGGACACCTGATGCAGCAGGGGAGCCCGCCTGGGACGGCTGGGGACACCTGGGACACCTTGAGGACCCTCCAATGGACATTTGGGGACACCTGGGACACCTTGAGGACCCTCCATGGACACCTGGATGCCCCCTGAACATGGAGGTGACCGTCCCTCAGTAAAGATGGCCGCCTACCCATGATGCCTATGTGTGGGTGATGGCATGGGGGTCGGGCGGGGCAGGGGGAGCAGCTGCCTCCAGTGCAGACCAGTAATGCCCAGTACACACCAGTAACGTCCAGGGCATGAAGCAGAGACCCCCCCCCGGTTGTTTATCGTAGCAAACTACAGCTCCCAGCATGCACCGGGCACACACATGGCTAAGTCCCCTCCCCCTCATTTAAAAAAACCCCACAACTCCCAGAGTGCATCAGGCCGCCGAGGCACATCCGGTTTTGCCTTCAATTTAGAACTACAGTTCCCATAATTCATTGCGACACGTAACCGGAAGTCTTGGTTGATTCCAGAACTACAATTCCCATCATGCACCGTTGAAAAAAAAAAAACAAACCCCATGACCGACTTCCGGTCCAGTTTCGGTGGTTCCGGTGTCGGCGCTCCGTAAAAGTGTGGGGGAGGGGCAGCAGCGCCCCCTGGCGAGGGGGAGGACCAAAGTGCGTGGGGGGGGGGGGGGCAATGGGGGGGGAGGACAAGCCCCACATTTGGGGAGGGAGGGGCCCTGGTGGGAGTGGGGACCTGAAATTGGAGCTGGGGGGAGGGGACTGGACCCCAGGTTTTTTTGGGTTTTTTTTGGAGGGGGGGGGGGAGGTTCGTGATTCCCCCCAAATCCAGAGGGAGGATCCAATTTGAGCATAATACCCCAAATATGACCTGGAAAAAAAAAAAAACACAAAAACAACATCCCAAATGCACGAAAATCATGGTTAATAAACGTTTTTTTTATTTGCATTTTCCACCCTGGTTTTTCTCCCATTAATTCGCTGTTAAAGTGCTGCAAAGGGAACAGGTTGATATTTTCTGGGGATTTTTTTTTTTTTTTTTTAATTTAATTTATTTAAACTTCCCCCAAAAAAATCCTCATAAACAAAACTTTATCCCGGATGCCCGACGCACCTTTTAATTTTGGGGCGAAACAAGACAGAAATGGGTGCTTTTATCAAATTATAATACAAATAACGTAACAAATACAACAACAACAACAACAACAAAAAAAAAAGAAAACACTCGAAAAAGCAGCCGAGAAAAAAAGAAAAAAAATGAAAATAAAGCTGCAAGGAAAACCTCGGGAGTGGCTCTGGGCTCGCTCCGTCCTTCCCGGAGTCATTCGATCTCCAGGTCTTGCGCCACGGATTAAATTTTCCGAGCTCTGGGGACACTTCTCAGTTGCAGAGGTCAGAGTTGTGTTTCTTTGGTTTGTTTATATTAATAAATCCGCGGGGTTGGTTTTTTTTTGGGGTTTTTTTTTTTTGTTTGTTTTTATTAATAAATCCGCGGGGTTGTTTTTTTTTTGGTTTTTTTTTTTTTGTTTTTTGTTTTTGGTTTGTTTTTATTAATAATCCCACGGGTTTGGTTTATTTTTCAATAAATCCATGTTTTTTTGGTGTATTCTGCTCAATAAATCAATATTTTTGTGGTTTTTTTTTTGGATAAACCCATTTTAATTTTTTTTTTTTTTTGAGAGAGGCCGTTCTCTTTGGTTTATTTTCTTAACAGACTTAATTTGGTCTCTGTTAATTATTTTATTGAATTTTTTCAAAAATTATTTCTTTAGTAGATCTTTATAAAGATCTTCTTAATGGATCTCTTAATGGATCCACATTTTTTCTTCTTTTCTTTTTAAAAATTCCATTTCATTTGGCTTCTTTTTCTAGTAAATCCACATTTTTGCTTTATTCTTTAATATTTCCATAGCTTCGGTTAATTTATTCACTATATCCACAGGTTTGGTTAATTTATTGAATATATCCATGGTTTTGTTAGTTTTTTTATTAATAAATCCACAGTTTTGGTTGTTATTTGAAATAAAAAAATCCACAGTTTTGGTTTCATTTGCTTCACAAACCCAAAAAAAAAAAAAAAAAGACAAACAAAAAAAAAAAAAAACCAAGATTTTTAGTAAATCCATCAACTGAACAGAAACTTCAGCCCCAGGGGAGAAAAAAAAAAAAAAGACAAAAAAGGTAAAAACGAAGGGGAAAAAAATAAAAAAAAATACAAAACAAATTTAATTTCCATTAACCAAACACTGAACATATTCGGGGGGGGGGGGGGGGAGGGGAGAAAAAAACGGGACAAAAATAAACCCCAATAAAAATATTTAAAAAAAAGAAAAAAAGAAAAAAAATTGAGGAGGGAAGAATTGAAGCTGTCAGCTCAGGGAGGACCCCAAAAAATCCAGAGGGGACCCCCCCAGCCCCTCCCCCCCGTCTCTGTACACGCGGGGGGGGTCCCTCCTCTGTCCAGGCCTATGTACAACCCCCACCCCGGTGGTCACTCCTTGCGTTTGGTGGCCACCGCCAGCTCCAGGCCGGGCACCTGGAGCCCGCCCCGGGCCACGCCCTCGCAGGACGAGGACGAAGACGGGCGGGATTCGGGGGGGCCCGGCGCCCGCCCCCCGTCCTCATCACCGGCCGTCACCTCGTAGCACCCCTTGGCCTTGGAGCCGATGCCCCCGAAGGTCCCGAATTTGCTCTTGGGCTGCCTGGAGGCGGCGTCCGGCTCGGCCGAGTGGTCATCGCTGAAGGACGACGAGCGCGGCCGCGGTTTCTTGCTGCGGAACAGCGAGAACTTGGCTTTGGTCGCCGGAGCCTCGGCCTCCGGCTCACCCTCGGCCGAGCCCAGGCTCACCTTAGAGCTCTTCAGGTCGCCCTTGGAGCCGGACACCGACCCCGACGCCTCGGGGGACCCCGGGGTGCCGCGCCCCTTCTGCTTGGAGAAGTTGAATTTGGGCATCTTGAGCTTGGATTTCTTTAGCCTCGCATCGGCCTCGTCCGGCTCCGGCTCGGCCACGTCGGCGCCGGGGAAGTCGACATCCACCCCAACCTCACGGCCCTTGGCCTCGGGCTCGGAGAAGACGAATTTCGGCATCCTCAGCTTGGGGAAGGACACTTTGACCTGGCCGCCCTCGCTGCTCACCTTGGGGCCGGTGGCGTGGAAGGTTCCGGAACCGGCGCCGACCGACGGCGGCATCACCTCGGCCGCGCCTTTGACCTTCGGCCCTTTCACATTGACGTTCAATCCCGAGCCGGACACTTCCAGGCCTGGAGCCTCCAGGTGGGCGCCCACCCCCCCATGAGGGGCTTCAACGCTGACCTTTGACCCTTTGATATCTCCAGCCACGTCCACGTTTGGTCCTTTCAGCCTCAGGTCAACATCCGGCATGGAGAATTTCGGCCCTTTCAGTCCCACCTCGGGGCCTTCCAGCCCCAAACTGGAGCCCTTCAGTCCCCCCTTGACCTGGGGGCCCTCCAGAGTGACCCCTGCGTCCCCTCCGTCCACGCTGGGGCCGGAAATGCTGAACTGGGGCAGCTTCAGGGATGGAAGTTTGATGGTGCCCCCTAAAATTTCGAAGGCAGAGTCGTCCGCCGACGTTTGCGGGGTTTTGGCACCGACATCTCCTTTCAACTTTGGTCCTTTCAGGTTGACATCCAAATCCACGCCGGAAATGTCCAGAGAGGGCCCCTGGAGGTCCAGGGAGGCCCCTGAGGACTGGACGGAGCAGGGGACACCCCCCTGGACCTCCAGCGTTGGGGACTTCACCGTGGGTAGCTTCACCTTCCCTCCCAGGCCGCCGAGGTCCAGGCCGGGCGTGTCCAGGGTGACGCCGGGCCCTTGGACGGAGCCCGAAATGTCCACATCTCCCTTTAATTTTGGTCCTTTCAAGTTCCCCTCCAACTCAGGCCTGGAGATTTGGGGCCCTTTGAGCTTCACATCCACGTCCGTGCTCACGTCCGGCATTTCCAGCCCCAAACCTGTTTTCCCCCCCTTGGGCAATCCCAGTTTCACCTCAGGACCTTCCAGTTGTGCTCCAGCAATGCCAGCTTCACCTTTGACTTTCAGTCCTTTCACGCCGATGTCGAGATCCGGCATCGCCGGTGAGGGGACGGCGACATCGATCCCGGGGCCCTTCAGGTCCCCCCCGATTTTCACATCCCCCGTGCCCACCTGGACCCCGGGGAGTTTGAATTTTGGGCTTTTCACGTTCACATCGGGACCTTCAACGTCCACGTTGAGGCTCGGGCCCTTGAGGTCGCCCTTGACCTCCAGATCGCCCTCCACTTTCGGGACCCCCACCGAGGCCTCCCCGCGGAATTTGTGCGATTTGAGGTCAAATTCCACATCCGGGAAGGAGATCTTACCAAACATGTGTCTCTTGCCTTTGGGGGACTTCATGGCGGTGACGTCGGGGCCGCTGACGTTGAGCTCGGCGTCCAGCTCTGCCCCCGCCGCGTTCACGTCGAACGCCCCCTTCTTCCCCTTCACTTTGGGGCCGCTCATGTGGATTTTGGGCATCTTGAACTTGCTCTTCTTGCCCTTCCCGGACAGGTGGACCTCAGGTGACTCCAAGTTCATCTCTGCCTCAGGTAAATCAGGTATAACCTCTGCCTTGGGGCTTTTCATCCCAAACCCAAATTTGGACTTTTTGAACTTGGGAACTTTGACGTTGGCCTCCGGGCCCTCGATGCTCAGGTCGGGACATTCGACATCAACTTCGGGGCCTTTGACCCCGAACTCGGGGCCTTTGAGGTTGACTTCAGGCCCTTTCAGGTGACCTTCCACCTTCGGGGTGGAAATGTCGAAGCCGCCCTTGGTTTTGTGGCCTTTCAAGTTCAAGTCTATCTCTGGCATGGAGATTTTGGGGACGTTCATGTGCATTTCAGGCATTTTCAGTTTAGGACCTTTCACTTTGCCCTCCAGACCTTCAACGTTGACCTCTGGCATGCTGAGGTCAACCTTGGGGCCGGACAGATCCACCTCGGCCTTTGGCAAATTCACATCCACATCGGGACCTTCCCCTTTAAAGCCAAATTTGGGGATTTTCATTTTGGGCAGCTTCACTTTCCCCTCCAGACCATCAACATCAACCTCCGGGCCCTCGATATCGACTCTGGGGCCTTTGATATCGACCCCGGGGCCCTTCAGACCCCCCTCGAACTTGGGGCCGTGAAGGTCGGCATCACCTTTGACCTTCAGCCCCTTCAGGTTCAGGTCGATGTCGGGCATGGAGATCTGCGGAGTCTTGATGTGAATTTCAGGCATCTTGACCTTAGGTCCTTCCAGGGTCACATCTGGCGCCTGAATGTCCAGTTTGGGGCCTTTGAGGTCAACATCTGGGCACTGCAGGTTACCCTCCAGCTTGGGGACAGAGACATCGATGTCACCCTTCACTTTGGGGCCCTTCAAGTTGAAGTCAACGTCAGGCATTGAGATTTTGGGGGCCTTGATGTGCATCTCAGGCATCTTGAACTTGGGGCCTTTGATCTTCCCCTCAGGCCCTTCCAGCTCCATGTCGGGGAGGTCAACATCGACTTTGGTCCCTTTGAGATCAATTTCGGGACCTTTCAGGTCAGCCTCGAGTTTGGGAACAGAAACATTGACATCCCCCTTGAGTTTGGGACCTTTGAGGTTGAAGTCAACATCAGGCATGGAGATCTTGGGGGCCTTGATGTGCATCTCGGGCATGGAAAATTTGGGACCTTTGACTTTCCCGTCCATGCTCAGCTCAGGAGCCTCCACGTCCACGCTGGGGCCAGAAATGTCCACATCGCACTTGGGGGGGGTCAGGTCCACATCCAGTCCATCCCCTTTGAATCCAGGCATGGAGAATTTGGGCATCTTGAACTTGGGCAGTTTGAATTTGCCCTCAGGGCTGTCGATGGAGACGTCGGGGGCGGTGACATTGACCTCAGGACCTTTCAGCTCTCCGTCCACACTTGGAAGGGACACGTCCACATCGCCTTTGACCTTAGGGCCCTTCAGGTTCAGGTCAACGTCAGGCATGGAGATTTTAGGGGCTTTGATGTGCATTTCGGGCATCTTGAACTTGGGGCCTTTGATCTCGGGCCCCTCAACGTCCACACTCGGCATCTCAACGTCCACCTTGGGGCCGGACACATCCAGGTCTCCTTTTGGGAGGTTCACGTCCACCTCAGGGCCATCTCCCTTCAGCCCAAATTTGGGCATCTTGAATTTGGGGAATTTTATTTTCCCTTCTGGACCATGAATGTTGACGTCGGGCATATCAATGTCCACTTTGGGGCCCTTAATGTCCAGTTCTGGGCCCTTCAGGTCACCTTCCAATTTTGGGACCGATACGTCCACATCCCCCTTGACCTTGGGGCCCTTCAGACCGAAGCTGACGTCGGGCATGGAGATTTTGGGGGCCTTGATGTTCATCTCGGGCATTTTGAACTTGGGGCCTTTGATCTTCCCCTCGGGGCCCTCGATTTGAACATCTGGAGCAGAAACATCAAATTCGGGGCCTTTCACGTCCAGCTTCGGCCCTTTCAGCTCCCCTTCCACACTTGGCAGTGACACGTCCACGTCTCCCTTCACTTTGGGGCCTTTCAGGTTCAGATCAAAGTCGGGCATGGAGATTTTGGGGGCCTTGATGTTCATCTCAGGCATCTTGAACTTGGGGCCTTTGATCTTCCCCTCGGGGCCTTCCAGCTCCACGTCGGGGAGGTTGACATCAACTTTGGGGCCTTTGAGGTCAATTTCGGGACCTTTCAGGTCCCCTTCCAGCTTGGGAACAGAGACATCAACGTCTCCCTTGATCTTGGGGCCCTTCAGGTTCAGGTCGATGTCGGGCATGGAGATCTTGGGGGTCTTAAAATGCATCTCAGGCATCTTGAACTTGGGGCCTTTGATCTTCCCCTCGGGCAGCTCCATGTCCACACACGGCATCTCAACATCCACCTTGGGGCCGGATACATCCAGGTCTCCTTTTGGGAGGTTCACGTCCACCTCGGGCCCTTCTCCCTTCAGCCCAAACTTGGGCATCTTGAATTTGGGCATCTTGAATTTTCCCTCAGGGCCGTGAATGTCAACATCGGGCGCTTCAATGTCCACTTTGGGGCCTTTGAGGTCAATTTCTGGACCCTTGAGGTCACCTTCAACCTTGGGGACAGAAACATCAACGTCACCTTTGATCTTGGGGCCCTTCAGGTGGAAGTCAACATCAGGCATTGAGATTTTGGGGGCCTTGATGTGCATCTCGGGCATCTTGAACTTGGGGCCTTTGATCTTCCCCTCAGGCCCTTCCAGCTCTACATCAGGGAGGTCGACATCAACTTTGGGGCCCTTAATGTCCAGTTCTGGGCCCTTCATGTCACCTTCCAGCTTGGGGACAGAGAGATCGACGTCCCCCTTCAGTTTGGGGCCTTTGAGGTTCAGGTCTAGGTCCGGCATGGAGATTTTGGGGGCCTTGATGTGCATCTCAGGCATCTTGAACTTGGGGCCTTTGATCTTCCCCTCAGGGCCCTCGACTTGAACATCTGGAGCAGAAACATCAAATTCGGGGCCTTTCACGTCCAGCTTCGGCCCTTTCAGCTCCCCTTCCACACTTGGCAGTGACACGTCCACGTCTCCCTTCACTTTGGGGCCTTTCAGGTTCAGATCAAAGTCGGGCATGGAGATTTTGGGGGCCTTGATGTGCATCTCAGGCATCTTGAACTTGGGGCCTTTGATCTTCCCCTCGGGGCCTTCCAGCTCCACGTCGGGGAGGTTGACATCGACTTTGGGGCCTTTGAGGTCAATTTCGGGACCTTTCAGGTCCCCTTCCACTTTGGGAACAGAGACATCAACGTCTCCCTTGATCTTGGGGCCCTTCAGGTTCAGGTCGATGTCGGGCATGGAGATCTTGGGGGTCTTAAAATGCATCTCAGGCATCTTGAACTTGGGGCCTTTGATCTTCCCCTCGGGCAGCTCCACGTCCACCTCTGGACCTTCAATGTCCACCTTGGGGCCGGACACATCCAGGTCTCCTTTTGGGAGGTTCACGTCCATCTCAGGGCCTTCTCCCTTCAGCCCAAATTTGGGCATCTTGAATTTGGGCATCTTGAATTTTCCCTCTGGGCCGTGAATATCGACATCAGGTGCTTCAATGTCCACTTTGGGGCCCTTGAGGTCAATTTCGGGGCCTTTGAGGTCATCTTCAAGCTTGGGGACAGAGACATCAATGTCACCCTTGATCTTGGGGCCCTTCAGGTTGAAGTCGACATCAGGCATGGAGATTTTGGGGGCCTTGATGTTCATCTCTGGCATCTTGAACTTGGGGCCTTTGATCTTCCCCTCGGGGCCTTCAACGTCCAGCTCTGGACCTTCAATGTCCACTTTGGGCCCTTTGATGTTGACATCCGGCAAACTCAGATCTCCTTCGATTTTTGGTGCAGACAGATTGACATCCACCCCCCCTTTGACCTTGGGACCTTTCAGGTTGAGGTCCAGGTCGGGCATGGAGAGGTTGGGAGCTTTGATGTTCATGTCGGGCATTTTAAATTTGGGGCCTTTGATTTTTCCTTTCGGACTTTCCATGTCGATGTCAGGAACTTCCACGTCCACCTTGGGTCCTTTCAGGTCCACCTCGGGCAGGGACACGTCCATGTCCCCCTTGATCTTGGGGCCCTTCAGGTTCAGGTCGATGTCAGGCATGGAGATTTTGGGGGCCTTGATGTTCATCTCAGGCATCTTGAACTTGGGGCCTTTTATCTTCCCCTCCACCCCCTCAGTGTCCACATCCAGACCTTCAATGTCCACTTTAGGACCGGACAAGTCCATTTCTCCCGTCGGCAGGTTCATGTCCACCTCTGGCCCCTCCCCTTTAAACCCAGGAACACCAAATTTGGGCATTTTGAACTTGGGCATTTTGATTTTCCCCTCTGGGCCGTGAATGTCCACGTCAGGGGCCTCGATGTTGACCTTGGGGCCCTTGATGTCCACCTCAGGACCTTTCAGCTCCCCTTCCAGCTTGGGGGTGGACAGGTCAAACTCCCCTTTCATTTTGTGCCCCTTCAGGTTCAGCTCCACGTCAGGCATCGAGACTTTGGGTGAAGAAATGTTCAGAAAAGGCATTTTGAATTTGGAGCCCTTGGATTTCCCCTGGACATCCAAATCTGGACCTTGGACCTCGACCTTTGGGCCAGACAGTTCCAATTCAGGTTTCTTAAGCTTCACATCCACCTCAGGGCTTTGAACTTTTGGACCAGAAAAGCCAAACTTGGGAAGTTTAAACCTGGATTTTTTAGCTTTTCCTTCGAGGTCAACTTTTGGCCCTTCCAGCTCAAGCTCTGGCCCCTTGATGTCCAGTTTGGGACCTTTCAGCTCACCCTCAACCTTGGGAAGAGAAGCATCGAGGTCACCTTTCAGTTTGGGGCCTTTCAGGTTGAGGTCGATGTCGGGCATGGAGATCTTGGGCACATTGAACTGCAACTCCGGCTTCTTGAACTTGGGGCCCTTCAGTTTCCCATCGGGGCCTTCAATCTCCAGGTCGGGGACGGAAATGTCGACCTTTGGACCTGAAATGTTGACCTCGGCCTCGGGGAGGTTCACGTCCACATCAGGACCATCTACTTTAGGCCCGGAAAATCCGAATTTGGGCATCTTGAACTTGGGCATTTTAATTTTCCCTTCTGGGCCATGAATGTCGACATCAGGTACCTCAATGTCAACTTTGGGGCCTTTAAGGTCCAGTTCTGGGCCCTTCAGGTCCCCTTCAAGCTTGGGGACAGAGACATCGATGTCACCCTTGATCTTGGGGCCCTTCAAGCCGAAGTCGACATCAGGCATGGAGATTTTGGGGGCCTTGATGTTCATCTCGGGCATCTTGAACTTGGGGCCTTTGATCTTCCCCTCAGGCCCTTCCAGCTCCATGTCGGGGAGGTCGACATCGACTTTGGGGCCTTTGATGTCAATCTCGGGACATTTCAGGTCACCTTCAAGCTTTGAAAGGGAAACATCCATGTCTCCCTTCAATCTGGGGCCCTTCAGGTTGAAGTCGACATCGGGCATGGAGATCTTGGGGGCCTTGATGTTCATCTCTGGCATCTTGAACTTGGGGCCTTTGATCTTCCCCTCGGGCAGCTCAACGTCCACCTCTGGACCTTCAATTTCCACCTTGGGGCAGGACACATCTATGTCTCCTTTTGGGAGGTTCACGTCCACCTCAGGGCCTTCTCCCTTCAGCCCAAATTTGGGCATCTTGAATTTGGGGAATTTTATTTTTCCTTCTGGGCCATGAATGTCAATATCGGGTGCTTCAATGTCCACTTTGGGGCCTTTGAGGTCAATTTCGGGACCCTTGAGGTCACCTTCAACCTTGGGGACAGAAACATCAATGTCACCCATGATCTTGGGGCCCTTCAGGTTGAAGTCAACGTCAGGCATTGAGATTTTGGGGGCCTTGATGTGCATCTCTGGCATCTTGAACTTGGGGCCTTTGATCTTCCCCTCAGGCCCTTCCAGCTCCACGTCGGGGAGGTTGACATCGACTTTGGGGCCTTTGATGTCAACGTCGGGGGCTTTCGACTCACCCTCAAGTTTGGGAAGAGAAACATCAACGTCTCCCTTTAATTTGGGGCCCTTCAGGTTGAAATCAACATCGGGCATGGAGATCTTGGGGGTCTTAAAATGCATCTCAGGCATCTTGAACTTGGGGCCTTTGATCTTCCCCTCGGGCAGCTCCACGTCCACACTCGGCATCTCAACATCCACCTTGGGGCTGGACACATCCAGGTCTCCTTTTGGGAGGCTCACGTCCACCTCAGGGCCTTCTCCCTTAAGCCCAAACTTGGGCATCTTGAATTTGGGCATCTTGAATTTTCCCTCAGGGCCGTGAATGTCAACATCGGGTGCATCAATGTCCACTTTGGGGCCTTTGATGTCCAGTTCTGGGCCCTCCAGCTTAGGGACAGAAACATCAACATCCCCTTTGACCTTGGGGCCCTTCAGGCTGAAGTCGACATCGGGCATGGAGATTTTGGGGGCCTTGATGTGCATCTCAGGCATCTTGAACTTGGGGCCTTTGATCTTCCCCTCGGGGCCTTCCAGCTCCACATCGGGGAGGTTGACATCGACTTTGGGGCCTTTGAGGTCAATTTCGGGACCTTTCAGGTCCCCTTCCAGCTTGGGAACAGAGACATCAACGTCTCCCTTGATCTTGGGGCCCTTCAGGTTCAGGTCGATGTCGGGCATGGAGATCTTGGGGGTCTTAAAATGCATCTCAGGCATCTTGAACTTGGGGCCTTTGATCTTCCCCTCGGGCAGCTCCACGTCCACACTCGGCATCTCAACATCCACCTTGGGGCCGGACACATCCAGGTCTCCTTTTGGGAGATTCACATCGGGCCCTTCTCCCTTAAGCCCAAACTTGGGCATCTTGAATTTGGGCATCTTGAATTTTCCCTCAGGGCCGTGAATGTCAACATCGGGTGCATCAATGTCCACTTTGGGGCCTTTGATGTCCAGTTCTGGGCCCTCCAGCTTAGGGACAGAAACATCAACATCCCCTTTGACCTTGGGGCCCTTCAGGCTGAAGTCGACGTCAGGCATGGAGATTTTGGGGGCCTTGATGTGCATCTCAGGCATCTTGAACTTGGGACCTTTGATCTTCCCCTCAGGGCCTTCCAGCTCCACGTCCGGGAGGTTGACATCGACTTTGGGGCCTTTGAGATCGATGTCTGGGGCTTTCAGGTCACCCTCTAGCTTGGGAACAGAAACATCGACATCCCCCTTCAGTTTGGGTCCTTTGAGGTTCAGGTCAATGTCAGGCATGGAGATTTTGGGGGCCTTGATGTGCATCTCAGGCATCTTGAACTTGGGGCCCTTCAGTTTCCCCTCAGGACACTCCAGCTCCACATCAGAGAGGTTGACATCAACTTTGGGGCCTTTAATATCCAGTTCTGGGCCCTTCAGGTCCCCTTCCACCTTGGGGACAGAGACATCGACATCCCCCTTCAATTTTGGGCTCTTCAGGTTGAGATCGAAGTCGGGCATAGAGATTTTGGGGGCCTTGATGTGCATCTCAGGCATCTTGAACTTGGGGCCTTTGATCTTCCCCCCGGGGCCTTCCAGCTCCACGTCAGGAACGTCAACGTCCACTTTTGGACCTTTCAGTGACACCTCTGGGCCTTTCAGGTCCCCTTCAAGCTTGGGCAGGGACACATCGATGTCACCCTTGACTTTGGGGCCTTTGAGGTTCAGATCAAAGTCAGGCATGGAGATTTTGGGGGCCTTGATGTGCATTTCAGGCATCTTGAACTTGGGGCCCTTCACCTTCCCCTCTGGGAGGTCAATGTCCACATCAGGAGCTTTGATGTTAAGTTTCGGATCATTGATGTCCACCTCTGGGCCTTTCAGGTCACCTTCTAGTTTGGGGGCGGAAATGTCGACGTCCCCCTTGAGTTTTGGGCCTTTCAGGTTCAGATCGATGTCGGGCATGGAGATTTTGGGGGTTTTGAAATGCATTTCAGGAATCCTGAACTTGGGGCCTTTCAGCTTCGCTTCAGGGCACTCCAGGTCCACGTCAGGGACGTTGACATCGACTTTGGGGCCTTTGATGTCGACATCTGGGACCTTCAAATCTCCCTCGATTTTTGGGATGGACACATCCACGTCTCCCTTCATTTTGGGGCCTTTCAGATTCAGATCAAAGTCGGGCATGGAGATTTTGGGGGCCTTGATGTGCATCTCGGGCATCTTGAACTTTGGGCCTTTAATCTTCCCCTCGGGACACTCCAGCTCCACGTCGGGGACATCCACATCTACTTTGGGTCCTTTCAACTCCAGATCCGGCACTTTCACGTCACCTTCTATGTTTGGGGCTGACACACCAACTTCTCCCTTCAGTATGGGACCTTTCAGGTTCAGATCGACATCAGGCATAGAAAACTTCGGCACCTTGATGTTCATCTCCGGCATCTTGATCTTGGGTCCCTTCCACTTCCCCTCCGGACCTTCAACGTCCACCTCAGGAACATCCACATCCAACTTTGGACCTTTCACGTTCACATCAGGACCTGGCAGGTCTCCCTCCAATTTGGGGATGGAGACATCAACGCCTCCCTTGATCTTGGGGCCCTTCAGGTTCAGGTCAAGGTCAGGCATGGAGATCTTGGGGGCCTTGATGTTCATCTCTGGCATCTTGAACTTGGGGCCTTTGATCTTCCCCTCGGGCAGCTCCACATCCACTTCTGGACCTTCAATGTCCACCTTGGGGCCGGACACATCCAGGTCTCCTTTTGGGAGGTTCACGTCCACCTCAGGGCCTTCTCCCTTCAGCCCAAATTTGGGCATCTTGAATTTGGGCACCTTGAATTTTCCCTCTGGGCCGTGAATGTCAACGTCGGGTGCTTCAATATCCATTTTGGGGCCTTTGATGTCCAGTTCTGGGCCCTTGAGGTCACCTTCCACTTTGGGAACAGAGACATTGACATCTCCCTTGATCTTGGGGCCCTTCAGGTTCAGGTCAATGTCGGGCATGGAGATCTTGGGGGTCTTAAAATGCATCTCAGGCATCTTGAACTTGGGGCCTTTGATCTTCCCCTCGGGCAGCTCCACATCCACCTCTGGACCTTCAATGTCCACCTTGGGGCCGGACACATCCAGGTCTCCTTTTGGGAGGTTCACGTCCACCTCAGGGCCTTCTCCCTTCAGCCCAAATTTGGGCATCTTGAATTTGGGCATCTTGAATTTTCCCTCTGGGCCGTGAATGTCAACTTCGGGTGCTTCAATGTCCACTTGGGGACCCTTGAGGTCACCTTCAATCTTGGGGACAGAAACATCAATGTCACCCTTGATCTTGGGGCCCTTCAGGCTGAAGTCGACATCGGGCATGGAGATCTTCTGGGTCTTGATGTGCATCTCGGGCATTTTGAACTTGGGGCCTTTGATCTTCCCCTCGGGGCCCTCGATTTGAACATCTGGAGCAGAAACATCAAATTCGGGGCCTTTCACGTCCAGCTTCGGCCCTTTCAGCTCCCCTTCCACACTTGGCAGTGACACGTCCACGTCTCCCTTCACTTTGGGGCCTTTCAGATTCAGATCAAAGTCGGGCATGGAGATTTTGGGGGCCTTGATGTGCATCTCAGGCATCTTGAACTTGGGGCCTTTGATCTTCCCCTCGGGGCCTTCCAGCTCCACATCGGGGAGGTTGACATCGACTTTGGGGCCTTTGAGGTCAATTTCGGGACCTTTCAGGTCCCCTTCCAGCTTGGGAACAGAGACATCAACGTCTCCCTTGATCTTGGGGCCCTTCAGGTTCAGGTCGATGTCGGGCATGGAGATCTTGGGGGTCTTAAAATGCATCTCAGGCATCTTGAACTTGGGGCCTTTGATCTTCCCCTCGGGCAGCTCCACGTCCACACTCGGCATCTCAACATCCACCTTGGGGCCGGACACATCCAGGTCTCCTTTTGGGAGATTCACATCGGGCCCTTCTCCCTTAAGCCCAAACTTGGGCATCTTGAATTTGGGCATCTTGAATTTTCCCTCAGGGCCGTGAATGTCAACATCGGGTGCATCAATGTCCACTTTGGGGCCTTTGATGTCCAGTTCTGGGCATTTCAGGTCACCCTCGAGCTTTGGGATCGACACATCCACATCCCCCTTGACCTTGGGGCCCTTCAGGCTGAAGTCGACATCGGGCATGGAGATCTTCTGGGTCTTGATGTGCATCTCAGGCATCTTGAACTTGGGACCTTTGATCTTCCCCTCAGGGCCCTCCAAAGCTACGCTGGGCACCTCAATGTCCATTTTTGGCCCTTTAATGTGCATTTCTGGAGCTTTCACGTCCCCTTCCACCTTGGGGAGGGACACATCCACATCCCCCTTCACTTTGGGTCCCTTCAGGTTCAGATCCACGTCTGGCATCGAGATTTTGGGGGATTTGATGTTGAGTTTGGGCATCTTGAATTTGGGGCCTTTTATCTTCCCTTCTGGACATTCCAAGTCCACCTCAGGCACGTCAACATCCAACTTGGGACCTTCCACATCCAACTTGGGACCTTCCACATCAATTTTGGCACCTTCCACGTCCACTTTGGGGCCTTTCACATCCATTTTGGGGCCCTTCAGCCCAAGAGTTCCGGCATCCCCTTTCAGTTTCGGGGCCTTCAAGCCCAGATCCACATCTGGCATGGAGAGTTTTGGGGTCTGAACATTGAGTTCGGGCATTTTGAACTTGAGGCCTTTCCCTTTGACCTCCGGCCCTTCCACGTCCACTCTAGGGACGTTGATGTCCACCTTGGGAGCAGAAATGTCCACCTTGGGGGCAGAAATGTCCACTTCCCCCTTCGGGAGCGTCACCTCCAGCTCAGGGCTCTCTCCCTTCAGCCCGAATTTGGGCATTTTTAGCTTGGGGAACTTCAGTTTGCCCTCGGGCCCTTGGATGTCCAAATCCGGCACTTCAACCTCGACTTTGGGGCCTTTGATGTCCACCCCGGGGGTTTTCAGCTCCCCTTCCAGTTTTGGGGTGGAAACGTCCAAATCCGCCTTGACTTTGGGCCCTTTGAGGTTCAGGTCGATGTCGGGCATGGAGATCTGGGGGGTTTTCATGCTGACCTCAGGCACCTTCACCGTGGGGCCCTTCAGGTCCACGCCGGGAACCTCAACGGCGACGCCGGGACCCGAAACCTCCACTCTGCCCTTGGGAATGGCCACCTCGAGGTCGGGGCTCTCACCCTTCACCCCAAATTTGGGCATTTTCAGCTTGGGGAACTTCAGTTTGCCCTCAGGCCCTTGGACGTTCAAATCTGGGGATTCGACCTCGACTTTGGGGCCTTTCATGTCCAATTCGGGACCCTTCAAACCCGGCACGGACACATCCAGGTTGCCGCTGGCCTTGGCACCGTTCAGGGTCAGGTCGACGTCCGGCATGGAGATTTTGGGGGCCTTGAGGTGCATTTCAGGCCCCTGGATGTCCAAGCTCGGCGCCTCAATGTCCACCTTGGGGCTGGACACCTCCAGGCCACCTTTTGGAAGGTTCACGTCCACCTCGGGACCTTCTGCCTTGACCCCGGGCATCCCAAATTTGGGCATTTTGAATTTGGGCATCTTGAATCTTCCCTCAGGGCTGTGAATGTCCACTTCAGGCGCTTCAATGTCCACTTTGGGGCCTTTGATGTCCACGCTGGGGATGCTGACGTCCACCTTGGGGCTGGAGACATCCACCCCCCCTTTGGGAAGAGTCACGTCGACACTGGGGGTCTCTCCCTTCACCCCAAATTTGGGCATTTTCAGCTTGGGGAACTTCAGTTTGCCCTCGGGCCCCTGGATCTCCGTTTCTGGGCTCCCAACTTCGATTTTGGGGCCTTTGATGTCCAGTCCGGGGCTTTTCAGCTCCCCTTCCAGTTTTGGGGCACAAACATCCAGATTTCCCTTCACTCCGGGCCCTTTGAGGTTCAGGTCGACGTCGGGCACAGAGATTTGGGGCGTCTTGAAGCTCATCTCGGGCACCTTCACCTCAGGGCCTTTGATGTCCACTCCGGGCACCTCCACCCCAATTTGGGGCCCTTTAATGTCCAGTTGAGGCCCACTCAATTCACCCCCCTTGGTCGGCACGGACACGTCCACGTCCACTCCTCCCTTCAGCCCCTTCACACCAACGTCCATCTCCACACCCTTCAGGCCACCCCCTGGCCCGGCCACGTCCACCTGGAGCCCCTTGGGGCCGAGTCCTGTCAGGTCCCCTTCCCCTCTAGGGCCCCTCAGGTTCAGGTTCACATCCGACAGTGAAATTTGGGGCGTTTCCACCTTCTTGAAGGTGGGGCCTTTCCATTCTCCTTCCACCTCGGGACCGGCCACACCCTTGGGGACCTCCACGGTGGCGGCGGCGTCGCCCTGGGCCGTGAATTTGGGGAAGGTCAAGTGCGGGATTTTGATTTTCCCCTTGGCGCTGTCTGGGGCCTGGAGCTCCACGCCGGGGACGTCCAGCGGAGGGGAGGGGACCTTGGTGGCACCTGCGACCGCCGCATCCACCTGCGGCACCGGGGCTTTGGTGGACGGGGAGGAAATGTCCGGTGTGGGCGAGCAGGTGACGTCCATCCCGGCGCCCAGCTGTGGGGCTTCGCCGCTGGCCTGGAACCCAAATTTGGGGATTTTTAACGCCGGGATCTTGATTTTCCCCACATCCAGGGGTGGTGACGAGGCAGTGACCTCTCCCTGCGGACACGGAGCCCCGCCGGACACGTGGAACGACCCGTCCAGATCTCCAAACTGTCCGTTGGCCTCGATCCGCGGCGACCCTGGCAAGGCACCGGAGCCCTTCCAGCCCGGGAGGGATTTTCCAGTTTCTCCACCAGGAATTTGGCTCTGGGGCTCTGTCCTCAGGTGAAGTCCCTCAGGTGTCCCGTCGGCGCCGGACGTCGTCCCGAGCTCGGGCGTGGGGATGCGGACGTTGAGGTCGTGGCCGCCGATGACGCTGAGGTCGCCGTCGGTGCTGGTGACATCCACGGTGTAGGCGGTGACCTTGCGGGTGACGGTGATGGTTCTGCTCTGCGTCCCCCCGGCCTCGGCCTCGGGGCCCTCCTCGGACTTGAGGCGCGGTTTGATTTTGGTGGTGTAGATGCGCTGGTACTCCTCATCATCGCCGCTCTGCGGGCAGGACACGGCACGGTGAGCACCGGAGTGCTGCTTCCTCCCTGTCCTTGTCCCCATCTTCATCCTCAACTTCTTCCCTGTCCTCATCTGTGTCTTTGTCCTCACCCTCATCCCCATCCTCCTCACTCCCATCCTCATCCTCATCTTCCTCCCTGTCCTCATCCCCATCATCATCCCCCCCCATCCTCCCCCACCATCATCCCCCCCCCATCCTCCCCCACCATTCTCATCCTCATCATCTTCATCTTACTTTTCATCCTCATCCCCATTCTCCTCCTCCTTCCTCTTCTTCCTCATCCTCCCCTCACTTCACCCCCATCCTTCCTCCCCCCTCCTCCTGCTCCTCCCCCATCCCCCCTCACTCACCAGCACGACCTCTGGGCTGCCGGGCACGAATCCCAGCTGACCACAGCCGTGTCCGGCCAGCGGTGACCGGTCCCCGCGGCGCTGCAGCCGCAGCCCCACGGTGTGCTGGCCCATGCTCTGCAGCAGCTGCGCCGCCTCCCCCGACTGCAGCTTGTCAAAGTAGACGGTGGCACTGACGATCTGATCCCCTGGGGGACAGGGGACAGCCAGGTCAGGGCTTCGTGGCGGGGGACACCGGGGGTGACCCCCTCCCCCCATCCCCGCCTGAGCGACCGCGGCATCACCGCCCGTAGGGGTGGAGGCAGAAGTTCCTCAGCTGCCACAGAAATGAACCCAGCAACCCCAAAAATCCAATTTTGAACCCCAAAACCCTCAGGGGTGAGCCCCCTGTCCCCACCTGAGTGACCGTGGGGTCACCATGCAGAGGGCAGAGGCAGGAGCCCCTGAGATGCCACCAGGACGGCCCAGGTGTCCCCAGAGCTCCCTCCAAATGTCCCCGAGTGTCCCCAGAGCCCCCTCCCCCCCCCCCCCCCCCAGTGTCCCCACCTTCCTTGACCACGCCCATGCGGGCGGCCGGAGAGTTCTGCTGGACGCGCCGGACGAAGACGCCGTGGTCGGTCTGGGCGATGGTGATGCCGTGGGAGCCGCTGCCCTGCCAGTTGGGCAGGAGGATCTCCCGAGTGTCCTCCTCGTGCTCCATCTGCACCAGGACACGGCTCAGGGACACGGGGGGGACACGGGGGGGACACGGGGGGGACACGGGGGGGACACGGGGGGGACACGGGGGTGGACACGGGGGTGGACACGGGTCAGGGGGGCCGGACATGACCGGGGTCAGGGGGATGGACACGGGGCTGGGAGTGGACGCTGGGTTTGGGGTCAGGGGAGGGGCTGGACACGGGGACAGGGTCGGGCCGGGGTCCGGAGGAGCCGGACCGGCCCCGCTGACCTTGGTGGGATCCCGGTCCCGGCTGGATCCGCCGCAGGAATTCTCGGCCCTCGCTCGGGAACGGCGCCGGTGTCACCTCCCAGCCTGGAGGGGACATGGGGGACACGTTGGGACACGGGGGGGACTCGGTGGGGACATGGGGGGGGGGACACTCCCGGGAAGCTCCATCCCTCCCTCCCCCTCCCTGCCCCCCCCTCGGACCCAGACGCGGCTCGGGGACACTTTGGGGACCCCCCCGATGTCCCCAGGGCCACCGTGAGTCCCCAAAGGTCCAGCTCCCAGCCCGCGGTTTTTTTGGGATTTGCGGGAATTCTGGAGCTGGGGGGAGGGGGGGATGGGAAGGGTGGGGCAGCATGGGAATGTCACCTGTCCCTTGTCACCTGTGTCATCTCGAGCCCTGTGCTCGACCCAGGTCAGCTCCTGAACTTTTGAGGGAATCTCTCCGATTTTGGAGAATTTCGATTTTTTTTTTCTTTTTCCCAAACCCCCCCAAAGAAAAACGAGGAGGGGACCCCAGCACGGAGCTGGGGGTGGGGGGGCGGTGGCACCTCGGGGTGTCCCCCCCCCGCGCCCGGGGGTGTCCCCAGGAGGGACAATCGGGGCTCGGAAGGCTCTGGAAGGCTCCGCTCGGTGGCGGCCAAACTGGTTGGTGACTCAGAGCGGGGCGGGGGGACCGGGGGGGACACGGGGGGGGGGGACCGGGGCTGACTCAGAGCGGCCCCGAGCGCTGGGAGCGGCCCGTCCCGCCCAGAAATGGGCCAAAAAAATCGCATTTTCCACCATTTCCCACCACTTTTCCCGGGTTTTTTCCCCCCTTTTCCGGAGGTTCCCCCGCGGCTCCGGGGGGGGGGGGGTGACACGAGCCCTCAGCCCCCCCCCGGTGACACAGGGGACAGCTCGGAGTGTCCCCGCAGCAATGCCACCCCCCCTCCCCGCGCTATTTTTGGGGTGAAAACCACGTGCGGCCCCTGCCCAGTATTTTTAGTGGCCTGTCCCCCCCCCCCCCCGTCCCCCCCGTCCCCAAAAAGCCGCAGAGGGACAGAGGGACGAGATGTCACCCGTGTCACCCTGCCCGGGGTCCCCCCGCGCCCCAAAAGGACACGGCCACCACCCCTGGGTGACATTTGGGGACAGCAGTGAGAGCCCCCCCCCCCCCAACCTTGGGGGGTTTTTTGGGCCCCCCCCCCCCTCAGCCCCGAGGTCACATTGTCACCCCAAAAACCGGCCCGGGAAGGGGGGGAGGGTGTGGCCGGAGCCCCCGCGTGTCCGGTCACGGAGGGGGTGTCACCCCCGGGACCCCCCCGCTGCCACCCCCGGTGTCACTTTGTCACTTCACCCCTCCCCCATCGCCACCAGCCTCCCCCAACCCCGCACCGGGGGGGGAGAGGGGAGGTTTGACCCCAAAATTTGGGGGTACCCGGGGGTTGTGACCCCCCCCCCTCCCCCCCAAAGGCGGGGGTCCGGGCGGGGCCGGTGACGCACGGTTCGGGATCCTCCCAGGAAACTTCAAATCCCGGAAAACCATCCCAATAAAACGGGGAGAACGGGAAAAAAATACAGAAATTAAAAAAAAAAAAAAGGGGGGGGGGGGGGGGAAGGGAAAATTTAAAAAAAAAATTAAAAAAAAAAAAACCAGGACGAAGAAGAGGAGGAGGAGGAGGAGGAGGAGCGGGCGCGGCCGGTACCGGTCGGACCGGCTGGAGCGAGAGTCCCGCGGGCGGCGGGGACCGCGCGGATCCGGGAGGGTCCCGGACCGGTTCCACCGGGTCCTGCCCGGACGCTGCCCGCGGCCACACGCGGTGGCGCCGGGACACTCCGAGGGTGTCCCCAGCCCCGCCCCGGCCCCCTCCCCAAAAAAATCCCGCCCCCCCTCCCTCCTCCCCTCTCCTTTGGAGTCCCCAGAAAGCGTCGCGTGCACCCCAAAATACGCGCAGAGGAATCGCCCCCACTTCAAATCAAAATCTGGGGTCCTCGGGGAGGGGGGGGGGGGGGTGTCCCCAAAGTGGAGGGGGGGGGCACAGAGGGGGAAGTGGAGCCCGGGAGCGGCCGCGCCCCAAAAACCGCAGGGTGGGGGGGGAGAGGGGGGACCCGCGTCCCATTCCCCCCTCCCCAAATCCCCCCCCCTTCCCCAGGGACCCCTCGGGTGGGGTTTGGGGCTGGGAACCCCAAAATTATCCCCCCCCCCCAAAAAAAAAAAAAAAAAAAAAATCGCAGCGTTCTCGCCACCCCCGCGCTGAAACCGGCGCTGATGAGCGTTAATTACCGAACCTTCATTAACCGAGCGCCCACGCGCGGCCGCGCCCTCGCGGGATCCCGGGGATCCCCCCGCCCCCCCCTCCCCCCAAAATCGGCACCGGGACCCCCCCCGGGGTCCCCCCGGCCCGGGCGGGGCTGGAGCGGCGGGAGGGGCCCGGAGGGGGGGGGGATGGGGGGGAACCGCGGCCCCGCCCCCAACGGGGACTCCCCGGGCGCGGCCGGGGGGGGGGGGGGCTGGGGGGGGGGGGCCACGCCCTGAGTGCGGCCGGGACCCCCGGGACCCCCCCGGGAATGCCCCGAGCGGCTCGGGAGACCCCCGGGACCCCCCCGGAGCGATCGCGGGACACGCGTGGGGCCCCGCCCCGGGCAGTTCGCGGCTTTCCCGGAGCCCCCCGGGACCCCCACGGCGGGACCGGAGCGCCCTCCCCCTCCCCCCCCCGAGACGAACGAACCCCCCTGAACCCCCGGCGGTCCCGGAGCCCCTCGAGACGGGCACGGGACCCCCCCCCCCCCCCCCGCCCCTACGGCTGTCCCGGGACCACCGGGACTCCCCGGGACCCCCCCCGGGGATCACCGCGACTCCCCGGGACACTCCCGGGACCACCGGGACCCCCCGAGCCCCTCCCGGGACCCCCCCTGCCCTCCCGGGGCTCCCGGAGCCCCCCGGGACTCCCTCGGGAACTTCCCGAACAACTCCCGGGACCACCAGAACCCCCCCCAAACTCGCCCGGGACAAGTCTCGGGACCCCCGCCCCCCCCTCCCGGAGCCTCCACCCGCTCCGGCGGGTCCGGGCTCTGGCCGGTTCTGTCCCGGTTCTGTCCCGGTTCTGTCCCGGTTCTGTCCCGGTTCTGTCCCCGGCCGTACCTGCGCGCTGCGGGCTCAGCTGCCGGGCCGGGCCATGCCCGGTGCCGGGTCCTGGCGGCGGTGCCGGTGCCTGCGGTCCCGGAGCGGCCCCGGCGGGTCCGTGCGGAGTGGCCGCGCCCGGGCGGGTCCCGGCTCTTGTAGCGCGGCGGAGCCGCCCCCGCCCCGCGGGGAGGGCCCGGCCCGGCCCGGCCCCGGGACAGGGAGCGGCCCGGGACAGCCCCGGAGCGGCCGCGGCGCGCCCGGCGCGGGCACGGGGAGCGTCCGGGCCGGGTCTGCTCCCGCTCTGATCCCGGTCCTCGGCCCGATCCAGGCCCGGTTCCGAGCCCGGAGCCTCTCCGGGGATGGTTCTGGTCCCGATCCCGGTCCCGGTTCCGAGCCGGGGCCGTTCTGATCTCGATCCAATCCCGGTTTCACTGCCGGTCCTGGTCCTGGTCCAGTTCTGATCCCGATCCAGTCCCGGCTCTGATCCCGGCCCTGTCCCGGTTCTGATCCCGATCCAATCCCGGTTCTGATCCCGGCCCTGTCCCGGTTCTGATCCCGGCCCAGTCCCGGTTCTGATCCCGATCCAATCCCAGTTCTGCTCCCTTGTCCAATTCTGATCCCAGTCCAGTTCTGGTCCTGGTTCTGATCCGATCCCGCTCCCGGTCCAGTTCCGATCCCAGTCCTGGTTCCGGTCCAATTCCAGTCCCACTTCTGCTCCTGTTCCCGAGCTCATCCCGGTCCCGGTTCCGAGTCCACCCCGATCCAATCCCAACCCAGTCCTGGTCCCGGTCCTGATCCTGTCCCACCCAGTCCCGGTCCCATTCCAGTTCTGGTCCCGGTTCCGTCTCTCTCCGGTCCCAGTCCAGTCCCGGTCCCGGTGCCAGTTCCAGTTCTAGCTCCAGTCCCGGTCCGGTCCAGGTTCCAGTCCCGGTTCCAGTCCCGGGTCCGGTTCGGGCTCCATTGGACAATCCCAGAACGGGACCCCCCAGGTGAGTCCCAAGCCCCGCCCCCAGAGGTAACCCCGCCCCCTCAGGTAAATCCCAAATCGGGGGGGGGGGGGGAGGGGAATCCCCCGGACTCCTTTGGGGACCCCCAAAAATCCCAGAACTGGGACGGACTGGGGGACACTGGGATGGAACTGGGGGACACTGGGGGGGTTCAGGACTCAGGCGCTGCTCCCAGTTTGGCCCAGTCCATACTGGGAGCCAAAATCCGGAACTTTTCACACCCTTGAACCCCCAAATCTCCCAAATCCCCGATCCCGTTTCCCCACCTGCGGTCCCGGGGCCCTTTCGGGGCCGCTCCTGGGCCCGGTCCCGGTCCCGGTCCCGGTCCCGGTCCCGGTCCCGGTCCGGGTTCCGATCCTGACCCAGGGCCATTCCCGGGGCAGTTTCGGGGCCTTTCTGGGACCGATCCGGGGCCGTTTTTGGGGCGGTTCCGGGCCCGTTCTGGGGCCGCTCCCGGGGCGGTTCCGGAGCCTCCGGTGCCAAATCCCGGTGCCAAATCCCGGTGCCAAATCCCGGTGCCAAATCCCGGCGCATTCCCGAGCGCTGCCTCATCCCCCCCCTCCCCCCCCCCCGCCCCTCCCCGGGCCCCGCTCCACCGCGGGGGGAGGGGGCGACACCGGGGGGACACCGGGGGGACCCCCCAGGAACGGCGGGGGGGGGGGGGGGGAGGGGGGGGAGGGCGGGCGTGCGGGGGGAGGGGCGGGGGGGGATGCTTGGGATTTTGGGATGTTTGGGATTTTGGGATGTTTGGGATTCCGCGCTGGCCCGGGGCCACCGGCGAGGGGGGGGGAGGGGGAGGGGGGGAGGGCCGGGCCAGGGGACACGTGGGCGACAAAGGGGGGGCCACAGGGGGGTGTGGGGGGGACACCCCCGGGATTCCCGAATTCCTGAATTCCAAAATTCCCGGGAGTGCTGGAGAGGGACAGGGGACAGGGACAGGGAAGGGACGGATGGGACAGGGAGGGGACAGGACAGGGACAGGGACAGGGACAGGGGACAGGGACAGGGGACAGGGGACAGGACAGGACAGGGACAGGGGACAGGGACAGGACAGGGACAGGGACAGGGGACAGGGGACAGGACAGGACAGGGACAGGACAGGGACAGGACAGGACAGGGACAGGACAGGACAGGGACAGGACAGGGACAGGACAGGGACAGGACAGGGGACAGGGACAGGACAGGACAGGGACAGGGGACAGGGACAGGACAGGGACAGGACAGGGACAGGACAGGGACAGGGACAGGGACAGGACAGGGACAGGACAGGACAGGGACAGGGGACAGGGACAGGACAGGGACAGGACAGGACAGGGACAGGGGACAGGGACAGGACAGGACAGGGACAGGACAGGGAGAGGACAGGGACAGGGACAGGGACAGGACAGGGACAGGACAGGGGACAGGGACAGGACAGGACAGGGACAGGGGACAGGGACAGGACAGGGACAGGACAGGGACAGGACAGGACAGGGACAGGACAGGGACAGGACAGGGACAGGGACAGGACAGGGACAGGACAGGGGACAGGGACAGGACAGGACAGGGACAGGGGACAGGGACAGGACAGGGACAGGACAGGGACAGGACAGGGACAGGACAGGGACAGGGACAGGACAGGGACAGGACAGGGGACAGGGACAGGGGACAGGACAGGGACAGGGACAGGACAGGGACAGGGACAGGGACAGGGGACAGGGACAGGGACAGGACAGGGACAGGACAGGGACAGGGACAGGACAGGGACAGGACAGGGGACAGGGACAGGACAGGACAGGGACAGGACAGGACAGGGACAGGGGACAGGACAGGGACAGGACAGGGACAGGACAGGACAGGGACAGGACAGGACAGGGACAGGGGACAGGACAGGGACAGGACAGGGACAGGACAGGACAGGGACAGGACAGGACAGGGACAGGGACAGGACAGGGACAAGACAAGCACACGCTGGTGGCACCAGGGCGGTGCCAGCTCACCCTGACACCGCCCTGGGACATTTGGTGGCACCTGGGCGGTGGCCGCAGGTGGTGGCACAGCCCAGGGGCACCTGGCGACAGCCGGGTGTGGCCCTGAGGTGACAGCCGGTGACATCGGGGGTGGCCCCGCCTGGCGGCGCCGAGGGATTCCCTGGCTGGGCCACACCTGGGCCACACCTGGGCCACACCTGGGCCAGGTGTCCCCGTGTCCGTCGTCCGCCCCCCCCGTGTCCCCCTCCCCCCGCTTTGTCCCCCCCAGGGCCGAATTCCGGGGAGGGGGGGAGGGGACAATGGGGGGGGGAGGGGGGGGCGCTGTCACTGCCCGGGGGTGACTCAGGAGGGAGCGGCCACGGAAAGGCGGAAACTGGGACTGAACTGGGAGATACTGGGAGAAACTGGGACCGAACTGGGATATACTGGGACTGAACTGGGAGATACTGGGAGATACTGGGACTGAACTGGGATATACTGGGATATACTGGGACTGAACTGGGATATACTGGGAGAAACTGGGACCGAACTGGGAGAAACTGGGAGAAACTGGGACCGAACTGGGAGAAGCTGGGACCGAACTGGGAGGTACTGGGATATACTGGGACTGAACTGGGATATACTGGGAGAAACTGGGACTGAACTCAGACCGAACTGGGATCAAACTGGGACCGAACTGGGACCAAACTGGATCCAGATGTGGCTGGGGGGAGGGGCGGGGCCACATCTGGCGCTGTCCAGGGGTGGGGGAGGGGAAGCCCAGGAAGGAAATGGGGGGGGCAAACTGGTTTTGGTGGCTTATACTGGTTTATACTGGGATCGGCCCCTCCCCAGGGAGGGAATTCCCACCAAATTCCCGAATTCTTGTGGCCAGAATTTTGGGGCTGATGTGACCCCAAAAGTTCAGGATTTGGGAATTTTTTTTTTTTTTTTTTGAGGGGGGGAAGGGAGAACGGGACTGGGATCACCCTGGGACCCCCAAAATTCCGGGATCTTGTTCCCATTGAAGATTTTTGGGATTTTTTTTAGGAAAAATCTGGACTCTGGATCACCCCCCGGAACCCTTTGAGTCCCTCTGGAATGTCCCGAAACCGCCCCAAATTTGCCTGGAATGTCCCAAAATCCCCCTGAAATATTCCAGGATCTGCAACCCCTCCCCCCCAGTTATCCCAAAATCCCCCAAACTCCCCCCAAAATTCCCCAAACCACTCCTGGATCTCGTCCTGTCCAAAGCTTTTTTATTGGATCGGGGCTGGAGAACTGGAGGGCCCCAAAATCCCGGGATTTGAACCCAAAATTCCAGAGGGTGACTTTGAAGATCTTGCCCTGGTTGAAGAATGCCAAAATCCTGGGATTTGAACCCAAAATTCTGGGATTTGAGCTCAAAATTCTGGGATTTGAAGCCAAAATCCTGGAATTTGAAGCCAAAATCCCAGAATTTGAGCCCAGAATTCTGGGATTTGAGCCCAAAATCCCAGGATTTGAGCCCAAATCTCACTTGAAGATCTTGCCCTGGTTGAAGAGCCTCAAAATCCCAGGATTTGAGCCCAGAATTCTGGGATTTGAGCCCAAAATCCCAGGATTTGAGCCCAGAATTCTGGGATTTGAACCCAAAATCCCGGGATTTGAACCCAAAATCCCGGAATGTGAACCCAAAATCCCAGGATTTGAGCCCAAATCTCACTTGAAGATCTTGCCCTGGTTGAAGAGCCTCAAAATCCCAGGATTTGAACCCAAAATCCCGGGATTTGAACCCAAAATCCCAGGATTTGAGCCCAGAATTCTGGGATTTGAGCCCAAAATCCCAGGATTTGAGCCCAGAATTCTGGGATTTGAGCCCAAAATCCCAGGATTTGAGCCCAGAATTCTGGGATTTGAAGCCAAAATCCCAGGATTTGAACCCAAAATCCCGGAATGTGAACCCAAAATCCCAGGATTTGAGCCCAAATCTCACTTGAAGATCTTGCCCTGGTTGAAGAGCCTCAAAATCCCAGGATTTGAGCCCAGAATTCTGGGATTTGAGCCCAAAATCCCAGGATTTGAACCCAAAATCCCAGGATTTGAGCCCAGAATCCTGGGATTTGAACCCAAAATCCCGGGATTTGAACCCAAAATCCCAGGATTTGAGCCCAGAATCCTGGGATTTGAACCCAAAATCCCGGAATGTGAACCCAAAATCCCAGGATTTGAGCCCAAATCTCACTTGAAGATCTTGCCCTGGTTGAATTGCTTCCCCACGTGCCGGAATTCTCCCTCCCACAGGAAATATTCCTGCACCAGCGTCCGGCACTCGGCGCTCTCGGGGTCCAGCTTGCGCCAGGTGTAGGACTCGTAATCCACCTGCCAGTCTGGGCACAGCTGGGAGAAACGGGGAGAAAAAAGGGGAAAATGGGAAAAATGGGAATTAGTGAAGAAAACAAACAAAACCCGGAGAAAACGGCAAAAAAATCGGATTTTCCGTGGAATTTTGGGGGATTTTTTTGGGGATTTTTTGATTTGGAATCCACCTGGGAGTCCAGGCACAGCTGGGAGAAACGGGGAGAAAAAAGGGGAAAACGGGAAAAATGGGAATTAGTGAAGAAAACAAACAAAACCCGGAGAAAACGGCAAAAAAATCGGATTTTCCGTGGAATTTTGGGGGGATTTTTTGGGGATTTTTTGGGGATTTGGAATCCACCTGCCAGTCTGGGCACAGCTGGGAGAAACGGGGAGAAAAAAGGGGAAAATGGGAAAAGTGAGAAGAAAACTGGATTTCCTGGAAAAAAACCAAAAAAACTGATTTTCACAGGGATTTTAGAGCGTTTTTGGGATTTTCTCCCCTTAAAATTCATCCCACGAATTTGTTTTTTTTTGGGGCTATTTTGGGGAATTTTTGGGAATTCTCTCCCGATAAACGCCAGCTCCTGCTGCCAGGGGAAAAGATTCTGGGGAGGTTTCTGGGATAGTTTGGGAATTTTTGGGATATTTGAATGTTGCTTTTTTTTTTTGTTTTGTTTTGGTTTTTTTTTTTCCGGGGGATTTTCTGCCCGTAAACGCCGTCCCTGGGAACGTTTTGGGAATGTTTTGGGAATTTTTTTTGGGAATTCTCTCACCGTGAAGGCAAGGTCCTGGCCCCTCATCACCCAGACCCCCGAGATGCTGCTGTCGTGGTCGCTCCCAAACAGAACCACGGAGGCGAAGGCGTTTTTCCTCAGCTTGTCCAGACGTTGGAACATCCCTGGGAAAAAAAAAAAATATAAAAAAAAAAATTGGGAAAAATCCGTGGGAGCTGGAAGAGAAAAAAGGGGATGAGGTGGTGGGAGGTGCCTGGGAGAGGGGGGGAAAAAAAAAAATGGAATGGGAAAAGGAGAGAAAAGGTGGAGAGAAGGGAGGGAGGGGGAAAATTGAAATAAAAAGGACAGAGAATGAAGGGAAAATGGGATTGGAAAAATGAGGGAAAAAAGAGGGAAAAAAGGAAAAGGAGGAAAAGGGAAACAGCGGGAAAAGGGAAAAGGGAAAAAGGAAAAGGGAAAAGGGAAAAGGGAAAAGAGAAAAAGGAAAAGGGGAAAGGGAAAAGGGAAAAGAGAAAAGGGAAAAAGGAAAAGGGAAAAGGGAAAAGGGAAAATAGAAAAGGGAAAAGGGAAAAAGGAAAAGGGAAAAAGGAAAAGGGAACAGGGAAAAAGGAAAAGAGAAAAGGGAAAAGGGAAAAAAGGAAAAGGGAAAAGGGAAAAGGGAAAGGGAAAAGGGAAAAGGGAAAAGGGAAAAGGGAGGGGAAAGAAAGGACAGGGAGGAGGAGGATGAGGAGGATGAAGGTGACGATGCTGAGGACAGAGATGGGGATGATGATGAAGATGAGGAAGGACGAAGGTGGGGTTGATGAGGAGGAAGGTGGGAATGGCCATGATGATGAGGAGGATGAGGAGGGTGAAGGTGGGGATGATGATGATGAAGAGGAGGAGGAGGAGGAGGAGGAGGAAGGCTCTCACCGGTGATGAGGTTGCAGCTCATGAAGGTCTGGCTCAGCTCCTCGGGGTACCGGTACTGGCAGTACCACAGGGACCAGCCCTGGGGGTCAAAGTGCTCCCAGAAATGGGGCAGGGCCACCCCCAGCGTGTCCTCGTTGGAGTATTTGCGTTTGAACTCGTCCAGGACAAACGGACTGGGGACACACGGACGGACAGAGTGACCCCAAACCCTCAGAGTGACCCCAAACCCTCAGAGGGACCCCGAACCCTGAGTGACCCCAAACCCTCAGAGTGACCCCAAACCCTCAGAGTGACCCCGAACCCTGAGTGACCCCGAACCCTGAGTGACCCCAAACCCTCAGAGGGACCCCAAACCCTCAGAGGGACCCCAAACCCTGAGTGACCCCAAACCCTAAGTGACCCCAAACCCTCAGAGTGACCCCAAACCCCTCAGAGTGACCCCCTGAGTGACCCTAAACCCCCAGATGTGTCCCCACCCCCCCTCAGGTGTATCCCCATCCCCTCCAGGTGTGTCCTACCCCCCCCCCCCCAAGGTGTGTCCCATCCTCCTCCAGGTATATCCCATCCCCTCCAGGTGTGTCCCCATCCCCCTCCAGGTATATCCCATCCCCCCCAGGTGTGTCCCCACCCCACCCCCAGGTGTGTCCCACCTCTTGGGCAGGTGAGCAAAGGGGTCCTTGGCTTTGGGCTCAGCTGCCAGGACCTGCTCGCACTCGTCCAGGTCCTCCTCGGGCTCCGGCCGCTTCTCCTCCTTCTTGGGGGGCTTCTCCTTCTTGGGGGGCTCCTTCTCCTTCCTGGGGGGCTCCTTCTCCTTCTCCTTCCGTGCTTGGCTCTCCGCAAACTTCTTGGCTTTTGCCCACAACATTTTGGGATTAATTTGGGGTTTTTTGTTTTTTAACTCAAAACAAATCTGAAAATTCGCTTTTTTTGGCCTCTTTTTTACCTCTAAAAAAAAAACCCAAATCCCTTTTTAAATTCCCGTGGGATTTGTCTTTCCTGCTTCTCTTAAAGCTCGATACGAAATCTTTTCAAACTCCTCTAAAACGCCCTAAAATTGCCTTTTCTTCTTTAGGAAAAACCCCAACATTCGCTTTGGTTTCTTTTTGCTTTTGAAACAGCCCTGAAATTTTCTTTTTCCTGTCCCCCGGCCCACCCCCAGGTGTGCCCAGGTGTGTCCCAGCCTACCCCCAGGTGTTCCAGGCATGCCCAGGTGTGTTCCAGGCATGCCCCAGCCCACCCCCAGGTGTTCCAGGTGTGTTCCAGGTGTGCCCAGGTGTGTTCCAGGCATGCCCCAGCCCACCCCCAGGTGTGCCGGGTGTGTCCCAGCCCACCCCCCAGGTGTTCCACCCCACCCCCAGGTGTGCCAGGTGTGTTCCACCCCACCCCCAGGTGTTCCAGGTGTGCCCAGGTGTGTTCCAGGCATGCCCCACCCCACCCCCAGGTGTTCCAGGTGTGCCCAGGTGTGTTCCAGGCATGCCCCAGGTGTTCCAGGTGTGTTCCACCCCACCCCCAGGTGTTCCAGGTGTGCCCAGGTGTGTTCCAGGCATGCCCCACCCCACCCCCAGGTGTTCCAGGTGTGCCCAGGTGTGTTCCAGGCATGCCCCAGGTGTTCCAGGTGTGTTCCACCCCACCCCCAGGTGTGCCAGGTGTGCCCAGGTGTGTTCCAGGCATGCCCCAGCCCACCCCCAGGTGTTCCAGGTGTGTTCCAGGCATGCCCCAGGTGTTCCAGGTGTGTTCCACCCCACCCCCAGGTGTTCCAGGTGTGCCCAGGTGTGTTCCAGGCATGCCCCAGCCCACCCCCAGGTGTTCCAGGTGTGTTCCAGGTGTGCCCTCACCGTCGAACTGCGCCATCCTCTGGCACAGCTGCACCTCCCCCAGCACGGCCTTGAACTGGGGCTGGTTCAGGCAGGTGAGGAACCAGCGGTTCACATTCCCAAAGGGACCCCGGAACGCGGGGTCCAGCACCTGGGGGAGAGAGAGAGAGACCCTAAATACACACCTGGGATCCCAGAAATACACCTGGGAACCCAAATGACCCCCACCCAGAGAACGTGGAGTCCAGCACCTGGCAGAGAGAGACCCCAAATACACCTGAACACACCTGGGATCCCAAAAATCCTCACTGGGACCCCTCTAAACCCTGCTGTGATCCTAAAGAACCTCCCTGACACCCCAAAGTGATCCCAGGCCCCCCAGTTTCCCCACAGGGTGTGCCCAGGTGCCCCGTACCTGTGCCCAGGTGTGCTGTACCTGTGCCCAGGTGTACCCAGGTGTGCTGTACCTATGCCCAGGTGCCCCGTACCTGTGCCCAGGTGTACCCAGGTGTGCTGTACCTGTGCCCAGGTGCGCCCAGGTGCCCCGTACCTGTGCCCAGGTGCCCCATACCTGTGCCCAGGTGCCCTGTACCTGTGCCCAGGTGTACCCAGGTGTGCTGTACCTGTGCCCAGGTGCCCCGTACCTGTGCCCAGGTGTACCCAGGTGTGCTGTACCTGTGCCCAGGTGTACCCAGGTGCCCCGTACCTGTGCCCAGGTGTGCTGTACCTGTGCCCAGGTGCCCCGTACCTGTGCCCAGGTGTACCCAGGTGCCCCGTACCTGTGCCCAGGTGTGCTGTACCTGTGCCCAGGTGCCCCGTACCTGTGCCCAGGTGTACCCAGGTGTGCTGTACCTGTGCCCAGGTGTACCCAGGTGTGCTGTACCTGTGCCCAGGTGCCCCATACCTGTTTGTAGAGCCAGAGCAGGGCGCACACCAGGCTGATGTCAGCCAGGCTCACCCTCTCCCCCACCAGGAACGTTCTGGTTCTCAGGTGCCCGTCCAGGACCCCCAGGACCCTCCGCACCTCCTCCTTCGCCACCTCGGTGGCCTGGGGGGACACAGACCCCAAAATGGGGATGGGAACCCCAAAACCACCCCCGACCCCCCTGAAAAAAACCCTCAAACCTCCCCCCCCCTCCCCCACCGGGCCTGCCCCAAAAAAAAACCAAAAAAAAAAAAAAAACCCAAAAACGACCCCAAATCCCCCCCAAAAACCCTCGAAACAACCCAAAAAAAATCCCAAAATCATCCCCGAAAATTCCTGGAAAGCTCCCTAAAAAAATCCTGAAAAAGTTTCGTACAAATCCTGAAAAGATTCCTTAAAAAATCCTGAAAAAATTTCTTAAAACTCCTGATAAAATTTCTTTAAAACCCGGAAAAAAATTCCTAAAAATCCTGAAAAAATTTCTGAAAAAAATCCTGAAAATATTTCTTAAAAATCCCCAAAAAATTCTTTTAAAAAATCCCCAAAAAATTCTTTAAAAATCCCCAAAAAATTCTTAAAAACCCTGAAAAGATTTCCTAAAAATCCTGAAAAAATTTCCTAAAAATCCTGAAAAAAAATTCTTAAAAATCCTGAAAAAAATCTTTAAAAAATCCTGAAAAAAATTCTTTACAATCCTGAAAAAATTTCCTAAAAATCCTGAAAAAATTTCCTAAAAATCCTGAAAAAATTTTTAAAAAAATCTGAAAAAATTTCCTAAAAATCCTGAAAAAAATCTTTAAAAAATCCTCAAAAAATTCTTTAAAAATCCTGAAAAAAATTCCTAAAAATTCTGAGAAAATACTTTAAAAATCCTGAAAAAATTCTTTAAAAATCCTGAAAAAAAATTCTTAAAAATCCTGAAAAATTTTCCTAAAAATCCTGAAAATATTCTTTAAAAAATCCTGAAAAAAAATTCTTAAAAATCCTGAAAAAATTCTTTAAAAATCCTGAAATAATCTTTAAAAAATCCTGAAAAAATTCCTAAAAATCCTGAAAAAATTCTTTAAAAAATCCTGAAAAAAATTCTTTAAAAATCCTGAAAAAATTCTTTAAAAAGTCCTGAAAAAAAATTCTTAAAAAATCCTGAAAAAATTCTTAAAAAATCCTGAAATAATTCTTAAAAAATCCTGAAATAATCTTTAAAAAAATCCTGAAAAAAATTCTTTAAAAATCCTGAAATAATCTTTAAAAAATCCTGAAAAACTTTCCTAAAAATCCTGAAAAAATTCTTTAAAAAATCCTGAAAAAATTCTTTAAAAAGTCCTGAAAAAAAATTCTTAAAAAATCCTGAAAAAATTCTTAAAAAATCCTGAAATAATTCTTTAAAAATCCTGAAATAATCTTTAAAAAAATCCTGAAAAAAATTCTTTAAAAATCCTGAAAAAAATCTTTAAAAAATCCTGAAAAAAAATTCTTTAAAAATTCCTGAAAAAATTCTTAAAAAATCCTGAAATAATTCTTAAAAAATCCTGAAATAATCTTTAAAAAAATCCTGAAAAAAATTCTTTAAAAATCCTGAAAAAAATCTTTAAAAAATCCTGAAAAAAATTCTTAAAAATTCCTGAAAAAATTCTTAAAAAATCCTGAAATAATTCTTAAAAAATCCTGAAATAATCTTTAAAAAAATCCTGAAAAAAATTCTTTAAAAATCCTGAAAAAATTTCCTAAAAATCCTGAAAATAATCTTTAAAAAATCCTGAAAAACATTCCTAAAAATCCTGAAAAAAATCTTTAAAAAATCCTGAAAAAAATTCTTAAAAATTTCTGAAAAAATTCTTAAAAAATCCTGAAATAATTCTTAAAAAATCCTGAAATAATCTTTAAAAAAATCCTGAAAAAAATTCTTTAAAAATCCTGAAAAAAATCTTTAAAAAATCCTGAAAAAAATTCTTAAAAATTCCTGAAAAAATTCTTAAAAAATCCTGAAATAATTCTTAAAAAATCCTGAAATAATCTTTAAAAAAATCCTGAAAAAATTCTTTAAAAATCCTGAAATAATCTTTAAAAAATCCTGAAAAACATTCCTAAAAATCCTGAAAAAATTCTTTAAAAAATCCTGAAAAAATTCTTTAAAAAGTCCTGAAAAAAAATTCTTAAAAAATCCTGAAAAAATTCTTAAAAAATCCTGAAATAATTCTTAAAAAATCCTGAAATAATCTTTAAAAAAATCCTGAAAAAAATTCTTTAAAAATCCTGAAAAAATTCTTAAAAAATCCTGAAATAATTCTTAAAAAATCCTGAAATAATCTTTAGAAAAATCCTGAAAAAAATTCTTTAAAAATCCTGAAAAAAAATTCTTAAAAATCCTGAAAAAATTCTTAAAAAATCCTGAAAATATTCTTTAAAAAATCCTGAAAAAATTCTTAAAAAATCCTGAAATAATCTTTAAAAAATCCTGAAAAACATTCCTAAAAATCCTGAAAAAATTCTTAAAAAATCCTGAAATAATTCTTAAAAAATCCTGAAATAATCTTTAAAAAAATCCTGAAAAAAATTCTTTAAAAATCCTGAAAAAAATCTTTAAAAAATCCTGAAATAATTCTTAAAAAATCCTGAAATAATCTTTAAAAAAATCCTGAAAAAAATTCTTTAAAAATCCTGAAAAAAAATTCTTAAAAATCCTGAAAAAATTCTTAAAAAATCCTGAAAATATTCTTTAAAAAATCCTGAAAAAATTCTTAAAAAATCCTGAAATAATCTTTAAAAAATCCTGAAAAACATTCCTAAAAATCCTGAAAAAATTCTTAAAAAATCCTGAAATAATTCTTAAAAAATCCTGAAATAATCTTTAAAAAAATCCTGAAAAAAATTCTTTAAAAATCCTGAAAAAATTTCCTAAAAATCCTGAAAATATTCTTTAAAAAATCCTGAAAAAAATTCCCTAAAAATCCCGAAAATATTCTTTAAAAAAAAAAAAAAATCCTCAAAAAAAAAATTCTTAAAAAAATCCTGAAAAAAAAAAAAAACAAAAAAAAACAAAAAAAAAAACCAAACAAAACCACTCCCACTGGCCCAAATTTCCCCCAGCTCCCTGCGCAGCCCTTCGCTCACCTGTTTGTTGTAGTGCAGGATTCCCAGCGTGGGGAACACCCAGGTGCTGGCCGGGGGCACGACGTCGCTGTCGGCGAAGTTCACCCACTGCAGCACCGCCGCCGCTGCCTCAGGTGTGCTGCCCCTCAGCTCCTCCGTGCTCACTGCGGGGCCAAGCACAGCTCGGTAAACACCTAACGAGCACCTCCTCAATCCAGGGGCTCCTTAATGGCCACTGGGGACATCGCTGAGGGAGGGTGGCAGAGGTGAAGTCAAGGCTGCTCCTGCAGCCCGTCTGTGGTCACAAAAGGGTTAATTCATTAAGCAGCGAGGGGGGGAGGGGGGGGTTAATTAGCCAGGAGAATCATTAATTAGGTCAGAGATGCATTAAGGAGGAAAGGACCCCGTTAAGGGACTCGTTAAGGAGGGGGGGGGAGGGATCAAAGTCACAAACTCTTCAGCGGCCCTGAGTTTACAGACAGAAATAAAAGGTTAATTAATTAACCAAGGGGGTCATTAATTAGCCAAAGGGGTCGTTAATTAGCCAAAGGGGTCATTAATTAGCCAAAGGGGTCATTAATCAGCTAAAGGGGTCATTAATCAGCTAAAGGGTTCATTAATCAGCCAAAGGGGTCATTAATTAGCCAAGGGGGTCATTAATCAGCCAAAGGGGTCATTAATTAGCCAAGGGGGTCATTAATTAGCCAAAGGGGTCGTTAATTAGCTAAAGGGGTCATTAATCAGCCAAAGGGGTCATTAATTAGCCAAGGGGGTCGTTAATTAGCCAAAGGGGTCATTAATCAGCCAAAGGGGTCATTAATCAGCCAAGGGGGTCATTAATTAGCCAAAGGGGTCATTAATCAGCCAAAGGGGTCATTAATTAGCCAAAGGGGTCATTAATCAGCCAAGGGGGTCGTTAATCACCCAAAGGGGTTGTTAATCAGCCAAAGGGGTCATTAATTAGCCAAGGGGGTCGTTAATCAGCCAAAGGGGTCATTAATCAGCCAAAGGGGTCATTAATCAGCCAAAGGGGTCATTAATCAGCCAAGGGGGTCATTAATCAGCCAAGGGGGTCGTTAATCAGCCAAAGGGGTCATTAATCAGCCAAAGGGGTCATTAATTAGCCAAGGGGGTCGTTAATTAGCCAAGGGGGTCGTTAATTAGCCAAAGGGGTCATTAATCAGCCAAGGGGGTCATTAATCAGCCAAGGGGGTCATTAATCAGCCAAGGGGGTCGTTAATCAGCCAAAGGGGTCATTAATCAGCCAAAGGGGTCATTAATCAGCCAAGGGGGTCATTAATTAGCCAAAGGGGTCACTAATTAGAAACCTGGTTATAAAAGGCAGGAGCACTCCTCAAGGGACAAGGGATGCTTGTGGGGGGGGATGGAGCAATGAAGTTAGCCCTGCAGGCAGGAAAGGGTTAATTAATTAATTAGCCAGCAGGATAATTAATTAGCCAGCAAGGTCGTTAATGACGAGAGGGATTTGTTAAGGGGGCAAAGGGAGATCGTTAACAAGGTCTCCAAATGAGCAGGGAAGGGTTAATTCATTAGCGAGGTAATTAGCCAAGAGAAATAAACCCAATTAAGAGCAAAGGAGAGTTAATTAATGGCTTAATTAATGAATGGCTTCATCAGGCTCATTGCCCCCCACCATAGTAGGCGATGGCGTTGCTCTCGAAGACGCAGAATCCGTCGTCCCCTTCAAACGCCGGGACCTGGGACGGGGAAATTTGGGGTAAAACACCCAAAAAAAAAAAAAAAAAAAAAAAAAAAAAAACCCAAACTTTCAATTACTACCACCCCCCCCCCAAAAAAAAACCACAACTCAAATCCATCCAAAATCTCAAAATCCTCACGTGAAAAACCTCCGATTTCCACACCAAATTGCCCCGAAAAATGCCAGATTTCCCCCCAAACAAGCCCCAAAATCTCCACCCCAAATTCCACAAAAAACCCACCTGAAATTTTCCCCAAATCCCCATCTAAAGGTCCCCGTTTTTGGGGTACCAGGGGTAGAACCCCAACCCCAAAATTCTGCGGAACCACAAATCCCAAATTTTGTGGTTTTTAGGGTCAGAACCCACCTTCCCCAGCGGGAACTTCTGCAGGAACTGCGTGGTCTGAACCTCCCAAAACCCCAAATTCTCCGGAACCCAAACCCCCAAAAACCAAATCCCAACCACCTCAGTTCCCAAATTTTGGGGTTTTTAGGGTCCTTCTGCAGGAACTGCGGGGTCCAAACCCCCCAACCCCAACCACCTCAGTTCCCAAATTTTGTGGTTTTTAGGGTCAGAACCCACCTTTCCCAGCGGGAACTTCTGCAGGAACTGCGTGGTCTGAACCTCCCAAAACCCCAAATTCTCCGGAACCCAAACCCCCAAAAACCAAATCCCAACCACCTCAGTTCCCAAATTTTGTGGTTTTTAGGGTCCTTCTGCAGGAACTGCGGGGTCCAAACCCCCCAACCCCAACCCCCTCAGTTCCCAAATTTTGGGGTTTTTAGGGTCAGAACCCACCTTTCCCAGCGGGAACTTCTGCAGGAACTGCGTGGTCTGAACCTCCCAAAACCCCAAATTCTCCGGAACCCAAACCCCCAAAAACCAAATCCCAACCACCTCAGTTCCCAAATTTTGTGGTTTTTAGGGTCCTTCTGCAGGAACTGCGGGGTCCAAACCCCCCAACCCCAACCCCCTCAGTTCCCAAATTTTGGGGTTTTTAGGGTCAGAACCCACCTTTCCCAGCGGGAACTTCTGCAGGAACTGCGTGGTCTGAACCTCCCAAAACCCCAAATTCTCCAGAACCCAAACCCCCAAAAACCAAATCCCAACCACCTCAGTTCCCAAATTTTGGGGTTTTTAGGGTCAGAACCCACCTTTCCCAGCGGGAACTTCTGCAGGAACTGCGGGCTGCGGTTCGTGTGGCCGAAGTGGAACTGGGGCGGTGCCGAGAGGACGCGGAGCCGAGCGCCCGAGTACTGGGCAGCGATGAGAGCCTTGAAGGCGCGCCAGTTCTCGGGGTACGTGTACAGGGTCTGGGGGCACAGCACAGCCACGGTGTCCCCAGATGTCCCCAAGTGTCCCCAAAAACCCGCGACGCTGCGGGGACACACGGGATCCCCCCCCAAAAGTGCGGCCCTAAAAGCACCCGGAGCTGAGCCCCGGAGGGATTTGGGGTTTTAAATCCCTACCCCCAACTGCCAGGTCTTGGGGGAAATGGGGTGGGGGGGGTCCGTAAATGTCCCCAAAATGTCCCCAGGGTTGTGGGGGAAACGGGAGGGACGGGGGGGGGGACAAAGGGTCCCAGTTAGGGGCGTTCAAAGTTGGGTCCTGCAGGGATTGGGGCCGTGAAAGCCGCCCGGGTTTGGGGCAGCTGGGCAGGACTTGGGGGGAAATTGGGGTCAGGGGTCCCCGAAGCGTCACCAAAAGTTGGCGACAATGGGGTGGCACTGGAGGGCACAGGGGGTCCCGGTGTGGGATGAGGGCCCTGAAACCCGTCCGCGTTTTGGGGTCCCCGGGCAGGGTCTGTCGGAATCGGGCTCGGAGTGTCCCCGAAGTGTCCCCAAGGGTGTGACACAAGGCTGGGGACACCCCAGCCCCCCTCCCCCTCCGAGCCCACCCGCCTTCCATCCCCGGCTTCCCTCAGGATCCCCCCTCCGCTCCCTTCCCGCCTCCATCCGCGCCTCCCGGAGCATCCCCGAGGCTCCGAACGCGGCCGGGCCGCAGCCCCGCGGCCCCGCGGCTCTCCCGGTGGCGGCGGGGAGGAACCGGGCCGGCGGAGGAAGGAGGATGGAGGCGGATGGCGGCGGCGGCCGCGCTCACCCCGGACACCGCCATCTTGGAGAGCTCGGAGAGAAGGCCGGGCCGCGGCCGCAAAGCGCGCAATGGGGGGGAAACAGCGCGACAGTGGCGCGCGGAGACGTAAAGCACAGAACGGGGCGGTTGCCGTGGAAACGAGGGGTGCACTTAAAGGGGCGGTAACGCATTAAAGCGGCAATTTTGGGGTGGGGCCCACTTGAGGTAAAGACCCTCCCCAAATTCCTGGACCTCCCGCAAAAACGCGAGAAACTTTGAAAATGGTGAAAAAGGCTTTTATTGGGAAAGTGGAGAGGAAAGGCGGAGTCCCCCCAGCTCTAGGGGTGGCCCTGCCACCAGAACACCCCAAAATTGGGGAGGAGTCCCAAAATTTGGGGAGGGGGCACCCCAAAATTTTTGGGGGCACCATTGGGGAGGAGTCCCGGCTGTTCCTAGTGCTCAGCTGACGAGGCCTGGGGGGAGAAAGAGGAGGGATGAGGGGGGAAGGGACCCCCAATTCCCCCCCTCAAATTCCCCAGGGAGTTCCTGGGGGTCTCTCCACCCCAAAACCCCCGGGACCCCCAAACTCACCCAGGTAATCGTCCATCAAGGAGCCAATGGCGAACTGGGGAGGAGGGAGGAGGGAGGGTCAGCAGAAGGGAAAGGGGCTCACCTGGACCCCCCCCTCTAAATACTGGAGACCCCCAAAACTGAGAATTCCCCCCCCAGATTTGGGATTTCCCCCTGAATTGTAGGATTTCCTACCAAAATTTTGAGATCTCACCCCAAAACAGACCCGTACTCCCCTGGAATTAAGATTTCTCCCTAGAATTTTGGGAATTCCCACCTCAAAATTTGGGATTTCCCCCCACCAAATGTCAGCATTGCCCCCCCCCAGATTTGGAGATCTCCCCCTGGAACTGGTGATTCCCCCCAAAACCTCAGGATTTCCCCCCAAAATCCCAGAATTTCCTCCCCAGATCTCGGGGTTCCCCCCACTGACGATGTCATTCTTGTCCACGCGGGTCCCCACGATCTTCAGCCGAATTTCGTCGTCCTGCTGGATCACGATGTCCTTGGGGGGGAGGGGAGACGCTAGAGGGAGGGGCCCTGGGGACCCCCCCCGGGTGGGGAGGGGACCTTGGGGACATCGGGGAACCCCCCGGGGACCCCCCCGGGGACCCCCCCAGACTCACCTCATCCACGGTTTTGTAGCAGGGGGGGTTGGAGTTGGGGTCGAATTCCATCTCTGAGGGGATGGACTGGGGGGACAAGGGGGGGTTTAGGGGGGCTCGGAGGGGTCAGGGGGATCCCCAGAGGGGGGATTTTGGGGTCCTCCCCACTCCCCCCCACACCATGGTGACATTTTTGGGGAGTCCCCCACCCCCTCTCACGTGGCGAGAGATGAAGCAGGACATGGGCCCGATCTCTGTGAACAGCCCGACCTGCGGGGAGGGACAGAGGGGGACAAAGAAAGGGGATGAAAAGGGGGGGTCAGGGCCCTGCAGACCCTCAGGACCCCCACAATTGTCACCCTGACCACCTGGGTAACCCCAGGACCCCCCCAGGACCCCCCAAACCCTCACCTTGTTGACCTGCGTAACCCCAGGACCCCCCCAGGACCCCCCCAAACCCTCACCTTGTTGACCTGGGTAACCCCAGGACCCCCCCAGGACCCCCCAAACCCTCACCTTGTTGACCTGGGTAACCCCAGGACCCACCCAGGACCCCCCAAACCCTCACCTTGTTGACCTGGGTGACCACGGCGTCCACCACCTCTCCCTTGAAGGGCCGGAACACGATGGCCTTGTAGCGCACGGGGTAGAGCACGAAGCCGCGCCCGGGCTGGATCACCCCGGCCCCGATGTTGTCGATGGTGGTGACGGCGATGACGAACCCGTACCTGGCCGGGTGGGGGGGGGGGGGGGGCAGCTTCTGGGTGTGTTTCTGGGTTTTTTTGGGGATGGTTTGGGTGGTCCTGGAGGCGTCCCAAGAGGGTTTAGGGGAGGTTTGGGGATATTTTGGGGGGTTTGGGGACTTTTTTGGGTGGATTTGGGGGTCCCGGAATTTTGGGATTCTCCTGGGGACTTTTGGGATGGATTTGGGAGGCCCGGGGGTGTCTCAGGGAGGGATGTCGGGGTTCCCGGGGACAGTTTTTGGGTTCCCGAGGGTGGCTTTGGGCTCCCGAGGGTGTTTTGGGGCACTTCGGGCCGTTCCGGTTCCCCACCCCCCCGGTGCTCCCCGCTCACTTCCCGGTGCAGGTCCCCTCCACCTCGGTGAAGAGTTTCTGTTTGACCGTGTTGAGCAGGTTGGGCCCGAAGTACCGGGGGTGCAGGAGGATCTCGTGCTCCAGGGAGATCTGGGAGCACCGGAGTCACCGGGAGGGTCCCCAAGGGCGGGGACACCCTCGGGACCCCTCAAGGAGCCCCCAGGAATCCCCGCCCACCCCCCCCGGTGTGACACGTGACCCCCGGTGCCGCTCACGTGGTAAAACATCCTCGGGCCGCCGCCGCTCCCGCTTCCGCCGGAAGTGACACTTCCCGCCAACGACACGACGCCCCGCCCACCAGGGAGGGCGCGGCGTCCCGTGAAGGGGCGGGGCCACGGAGCCAGGGAAGGTTCCGATTGGTCAGATGGGTGCGCTGGGCGGGGACAGACGAGTGATTGACAGGGATGGGACCTGCAGCTCCCCGGGTCCCCCAAATACCCCCAGGACCCCCCCAAGAACTCTCGGGACCCCCCAGGAGACCCTCGGGACCCTCCCAGACTCCTCTCAGACATCTCACACGCCGTGGGACGCCCCAAACCCCTCCCAACCCATCCAGATACCCCAAGCAGTGCCCTTGGACACCCCCAGACCCTCCCGAGATCCCCCAAACCGCCTCTAAGCACCCCCCACCACCATCCCCAGAAATCGCAGAGTCCTCCAGAACCTCTCGAGACCACCCAAAACTCCCCTGGGATTCCCCCCGCTGTCCCCCAAACCCCCTCCCAACCTCCCAGGACACCACCAAGAAACTCCCGGACACCCCCAGACCCGCCCAACTTCCCCACCCCAACACTCCACACCCTTTTCCTTTCTGTTTGCTTTTATTACAAATCTGAAGTTCCAGCACCTCCCTCGTCCTCCAGCAACCCCAAACCCCCTCACACCAAACTCAAAAAAATCCCACTGCGAGGTGTCTCCCAAACCCCAAACTTTGGTCTCCCACAGCGTCCCAAACCCCAACTCCCCCCTTCCAGGAGCCACTCACGGGTAAAACCTCCCAGCCAGCAACCCCAGCCTGTGGATGTTCCTGTGCAGGACGCTGTGCAGCACGGCCAGGTGCTTCCCCACGTCCCCGTCCCGGCCGAAATCCCTGCGGAACACGCCCAGCTCGGGCTGGAAGGTGAATTTCTGGGGCAGGGGGCTGTTCTCTCGCAGGTAGCCCCAGACGCTGAGCAGCAGCAGGTGCACCTCGAAGGGAGCCAGCTCGGGGAACAGCTCGTGCATGTTCCCCAGCACGGGCGGCAGCAGCGAGCCCTCGGCCAGCAGCGCCACCAGCGCGCACGACGCCCGCAGGTGCCACGGCGAAGCTACCGTGCTGCTGGCCCGGCACGCGTCCCAGTGGGCCACCAAGCTGGCCAGCAGCCCCCGCAGCAGCACGGAGCAGTAGCACAGGGCGGGGTGGCCGCCGGCCACCAGGCGCAGCAGCGGGAAGAGCAGCGGGTGCTGGCGGAAGCGCCGCAGGATGCGCAGGTCCCGCTCCACCGTGGCCCGGGCCAGCTCCTCGGGAGGCCAGGCCAGCTCGGCTCCGGCGGCCTCGGGGCACACGGCCTCCACCAGCGCCGCCGCCACCGCCTTGGCGGCCTCGGCGCCCACGGCGGGGCCGGAGCCGCGGCAGCAGCGCAGCACCAGGCTCAGGAAGGTCTGAGTGTTGCGGCTCAGCTCCTCGGCGCTGCGCTGGCCGCCGCCGGCCACCGGCTTCAGCCCGCGGCCGATGACGCCGGCGTGGAACACGGACCAGACTCCTCCCGACGTGTTGAGGCCGGCGGTGAAGCGCTGGTTGGTGTCCAGCAGCGACACCGCGGGCGGCACCGGGGCGGCCTCGTGCTCGGGGGGCTCCGCCGTGCCCCCGAAGAGCTCGGCGTTGCGGCCGCCCAGAGCCCCCTCCACCAGCTGGGCCAGCACGGCCTTGGCGGCCGCGGGGCTGACGGCGCTGAGCCGGGCCAGCAGCCGCACGCCGGGGGCCAGCGCGGCCGCGTCGCCGAGCCACAGCCCCGCGAAGAAGCGGCGCACGGCCGCGCGCACGGCCGGCAGCAGGTGAGCCGGGGGCAGCGCCCGGGGCAGCGGGCAAGCGGCCAGCAGGCGGCAAGCGGCCTCGGCCACCTCGGCCCGCGGGTGCAACAGCAGCTGGGCCAGGTCCGGGAGGTGCCGCGCCAGCGCCGCGCCCAGCGCCGGCTCCCCGGCGTCGCCGTCGCCGTCCCGGTGCTGCAGCAGCAGCGCGAGGTTGCGCAGGAGCTGCGCCAGCTGCGGCTCGGGCAGGCGGCCGGCGTGGATCTGCGCCACGGCCGCGGCCACGGCGGCGGGCAGTGGGTCGGGCAGCACCGCCCGCAGCCCCGCGTGCAGCTGCGGCGCCAGCGCCAGCTCCTCGGGCGTCCTCGCCAGCGCCAGCAGGAAGAAAAGCGCCTCGGCCGCTCCGTGAGGCGCCGAGTGCACGGCCAGCAGCGCCAGCAGCTGGTGCTGCCACAGGCAGCGCTTGCGCTCCAGCCGCAGCGTGTCCAGGCACAGCTCCCGCACGTGCGGCCGCAGCGCCTCCAGGAACGGCACCGGGCGCGCCGGGCACTCGGCCAGGCTGGCGGAGCTGCGGCCGTGCACCAGTTTCTGCAGGTGCAGCAGCAGCAGCTGCAGCAGGCGCTCGCAGGCCTCGCGAACGCCCTCGTGCAGCGCCGGCCCCGGCGCCGTGATGACCGAGGCGGGAGCGGCCGTGGCCAGCAGGAAGCGCAGAGTCCGCAGCGCGCCGGCCGAGGTGTGGCACAGCAGGTGAACCACCACGCCCACCACGCCGTCCAGCTCGTCCCTGGGCACGGCAGAGAAGTGCTGGTGCAGCTGGTTCAGCACCGGTGGCTTCAGCGAGTCCACCAGCTCCGGGGACACGGTGGCCAGCAGCGTGGGGGACATCAGAGCCAGCTGCAGCAGGAAGGGCACCGTGGCCTTGTGGTGCTCACGGGACGAGCCCAGGCTCTCGTGGAACATCCGCAGCAGCTCCTGCTTGATGCTGCCGGCGTGGCGGGAGGCCAGGTGGCCCAGGATGCCGACCACGGACGCGATCTTGGGGACGCGCTTGTCCCCGGCCGTGCCCGCCGCCGCCGCCTCGCCGCCCCCGTGGGCGCAGAAGTCCTTCAGGCCGCACGACAGCACCCTGCTGATGATGGTGCCGGGGAAGGAGGAGCCCACGTGGGCCACCACCCAGTCGAAATGCGGCGAGTGCTGCACCGACGTGTCCAGCAGCGCGTCCACGCAGGCGTCGGGGCAGCTGCCCACCATGGCGGCCAGGCACTGGCTGTAGATGTCCAGCAGCGCGCGCGTGGCCGGGCACGACATCCAGAGCTGCAGCAGCTCGTTGAGGCTGGCGGCCGGCGGCACCCCGGGCCTGCCCGCGTACTTGCTGCTCAGCTGCCCCATCAGCTCGCTGGCCCAGGCGGCCACGCCGGGCGCCCACGCCCGCGGGTTGGCGGCCACCAGCTCGGCCAGCGCCCGCCGAGCCTCCTGCAGCACCTCGGCTCCCGGTGAGGATTTAGGGGCGGGGGCGTTGCCCTCTCGCTGCAGCAGGTGCGAGCACACCTGCTCGTCGAAGAGGCTGCGCAGGTGCTGCAGGGCCGCGTGCCGGGCGGGGGGCAGGCAGCGCAGCAGGCGCAGAGCGCAGCGGGCGTGAGCGGGCGGCGACAGCGGCGTCCCCTGCACCGGGTCCAGCCCGCTCAGGAACGCCTTCACCTCCTGCGACAGCTCCTGCGCGCTGCGGGGGGAACGGGGTGCAAAAAAAAAAAAAAATTAAAATGGGGTTTAAAAGGGACTAAATTGAGTTTAGGAGGGGTTAAAATGGGTTTTATAAAGTGTAGGGGGCAGTCAGGAAGCCTCCCCGGGGTGAAATTTGGGGATGGTGGCGCCTCCTGAGTGATGGAGAGGGGGGGAATTGTGTTAGAAAGGGGTTAAACTGTGTAAAAAAAAGGGGTTAAATTGTGTAAGATAGGGGTTAAACTGTGTAAAAAGGGGGTTAAATTGGGTTTAAAAGGGGTCAAATTGGGTTAAAAAGGGGTTGAATGGGTAGGGGGAACACCGAGGACCGGGCCGGGGTGCTGGAGGGTCCCGGGGGGCTGAGGGGAAGGGGCGCTACCCGGGGGTCCCACCCCGGGACTGCGGCGGTCTCCGAGCGGGGACAACACCGGGAGGGGGGACCCGAGGTCGCTAAAGAGGGGACCGAGTGAGGAAGGGGGGGGTGGGGGGCGCGGGGGTCCTGAGGAGCGGCCGGCTCCAGCTCCGGGGGTCGCCTGTCCCAGCCCTGGGCGGGTCCCGGGGGTCTCTCTCCCCCACCCCGGGGTGTCCCCGCTGCCAGCGGTACCTGAGCGGGGGTCGGGGGGGGCTGGCGGCGCCGGGGGGGTCGCACAGCGCCGACATGGCGGCGGCGGCGGCCGGGCCGGGGCGGCTGCGCATGCGCGAAGAGCACCCCGCCCACGAACCGGCTCGGCTCCGCCCCGCGGTGTCACCGTCAAAAGCGTCCCCCGGGGGTGTCACTTCCCCGCCCAGCCACGACACACACGGGGACAGAGGAGAGCGAGTTTATTGATGGGGACACTGAGGGGGACTGGGGACACTGGGAATAAGGTATGGGGGCGCTGCTGCAAACTGGGGACATCGCAGATGGATTGAGGACACTGGGAACATGTTGGTGACAAACTGGGGGCACCGGCGCAAACACCGAGAACAGCGACGGGGCACCGGTGACGTTTTCGGGGCACCGCTGAGAGTCCGGTGAGCTCTGCAGGATGAACTGGTGGCACTGGGATCACTCTGGTGCCGCCTCTGCCATCTCCACGTCGCCGTCGCTCACGGTCCTCGTCTCCTTCTGTGGCTTTTTCTTCTCGGTCACTGCCGCCTCCAGCGCTGGGGACACCCGGGAGGGGTCAGCGGTGCGGTGTCACCCTCGGTGCCACCCCCCGTGTCCCCTCTGTCCCCTTCCCTCGCTCACCCCTCTTGGCCGCTCCCCGCAGCCGCTTCAGCTCCTTCCTCCGCCGCTTCCCCCACAGCGGGGCAGGAACCGCCGAGACCGACGCCGACCTGAACCGGAGACATCCGGGACTGTCCTCAGTCACCGGGGGACACCGAGGGAACACCGGGGGGGCAGGAGGGGAGCGCTCACCGCCGCTTCTGCCGCCGCCCCCGCGCCAGCTCCCGCCGCCGCTTGAAAAGCTTCTTACGCAGCTCCTGCGGAGCACAACGCGGTCACCGAGGGGGTCTCGGCGTTACCGGAGCCCCCAGCCCTAACCCTCAGACCTTCCTGGTACCGGTTACCGGGACCCCCCATGAGGAACGGGACTGCCGCCACCCCTGGGGCTCTCCCTCCCGCCGGGACGATTTCCGAGCCCCTCTTGGCCCACAGGGACACCCCGAGACCCCTCGGTCACCGTTCGGGGCCGGTTGATTTTGCCCCCGATCCCCATCGCGCCCCCACGCGTGTGGCCGGTTCTACTTCCGGTTCGACCGCACTTCCGGTCACCTAACCCCTCCCCTTCACCCCTCATTGGTCCCTGAGCGCGCGGGGCGGATCCTGATTCGCTGCACAGGACAAATCCCCGCCCGTATTTAATTTTAATTTCTAATTAATAAGTTGGCCGCCCCCTTCTCCTCAAGTATGTTTTCATTGGCTGGAGAGCGCGCGCGGCCGCCTTTGATTGGCCGAATTGTTCCGGTCCCGCCCACACGCTGGCTCTATAAAGGAGTCGCGGCTCGATACAGCCCTCTTTCCACTCTGGGTGAGCGGCGGGGTTCGGTGCTGGGGGATTTTGGTCCAAATCAGCGCGGGGACAAAAGGAGGATCCTCCAGTTCTTGGCAGGCTCCGGCTGCTCCGTGCCGGGGTCTGTGATGTACGGAGGGAAAGCAGTAACCGGCGCGAAGTCTTCGGTGCCGGCGGTCCCGTCCGCCGGTCCCACCCTCACACGCCGGGACACGGCGCTATCGCGGTCCGGCAGCTCCGGAGCCCTCGGGGCCGCCTCTTCACCGCCCTTTTCTCCTCTGCAGGTACCGCTGAAAGAGGGCGGACACCACGAGACCGCTACGGCAACGTATGGGAGATTTTATACTTTTGATTGTTAATAAAGCGCTCTAAACGGCTTTGATCTCGTGTCTTATTTCGGTAGCGGCGCGTTCCGGGATGAGGGCGGGGATCTCCCGGCCATGGAGCCGCTGCTTGACCCCGATGTCGGCGGTCAAGGGGATCCGACGGCGAGGGAGCCGTGTCCGGCTTTTCCAGCCGCCGTCTCTATGATCTCTGTCGGGCGAGGGCACTTCCGGCCATTCTCTGGTGTCTCTATGATCCCCGTTGGGCGGGGGAGAATTCAGGTCCTCCCAGCCTCGCTCTCTATGCTCTCCGCGGGCCAGAGCGGCCCCGGAAGTGGCGGCGAGGGCGCGGGCGATGGCGCTGGATCCGCGGTGGTCGCTGGCGCTCTTCCGCGGCGCCGTCCCGGTCGCGCTGGGGCTGCTGCTGTGGGTGGCGATAGCGGGCGGCGAGCAGGAGCGGCAGCATACAGTGAAGGTAAGGGGAGAGTGGGGCGGCGGGGACGCCTCGGGGAGCAGAACCGGCGGTGATCCCTCCGTTTTTCCCGTTTCGGCGTGCGCAGCCCGAGGGAGACGCCGCGAATTTGGCGCAGCGGCGGCGCCACAATGAGCTGATCATGGCGGCGCTGCGCGAGGCGGCCCAGACCGAGGACAACGTGACGCAGCGGCAGGTGCCGTGGCGGAAGTGACGTCAGACCCGGGAGACCACCGGGAGACCCTCGCCCACCGTTTCCCGGTGACCCGCCCTCTCCCCTCGGAACCATCAGGGCTGGGCGGAACTGTTTTGCGCGAGTGCGCCCGGACTTTTATAGAGCATGGACACTTCCGGCGTCTCTTCCGGTGCCGCCATGTCGCCTCAGGGCGCGGAGGCCGGACCGGGCGCGGTGTCGGTGCCGGGTCCCGGTTCGGCCTCGCCGCGGCCGCTGTTCGGCGGCTGCTGGAGCTGCCGCTTGCTGAGCGGCGCGGGGCTGCTGATGGCCGCCATCTGGGTGTACCAGGGCCCGCGGAGCACCATGAAAAAGGGCATCCCCCCGTCCATGGGCGCCATCGCCCAGATCACCTTCGCCGCCGGTGAGGGGCGGGGGATAACGGGGAGGGAGTGCGGGACGGAGGGAAGAGGGGGTTCGTTTTGGTCGCTAAAACTACTGGGTGCCCATGTGGGAAGAGGGTGAGGGTGGCTCTGGGATATGCCCAAAATCTCCCCAGAAATTCCTCCAAATAGCTCGTAAAACTTCTCAAAATCCTTTCTATATTCCGTGAAATTGCCCCTAAGACTTCCCAAGAATTCGTCCAAACCCCTCTCAAAAATCCTTCCAAAATCCCTACAGGTTGCCCCCAAATCTCCCAGGGGTTCGGGAAGGGGAGGATTTGGGGTTCAGGGTGGGGGTCGGGGTGCGGGAGGGTCCCCAGGTGACCCCCGGTGTCCCCGCAGGTTTGGGGGCCTGGGCCATCATCATCCTCGCCGACCCCGTGGGAAGGTGGCACCGCAGGGACCCTTGAGGAGGGGACCCCAATAAAGGCGCTGGGACTTCCCCCCCCCAAAAAAAAATATTTACTTTTGGGGAGGGGGCCGTGAGACAAGAGAAAGCTCAGGTTTTTTGGGGGGGTTTTATTTGGGGTTTTTGGGGAGGTTTGGGGGTGCCCCCCCCCCTCAGCTCCCCTCTTTTTTGGCCACGATGACAACAGCAGAGGGAACCAGACCTAAAAGGGGGAGGGCAGATGTCAGGACCCCCAGAAAAGTGACTCATAGTCCTAAAATTTTCCCCAGAATCTCCTGCCTGGAAGCCTCAAATTCCCTCAGAACTGTCCAGGACCCCTCGGAAATTCTTTGGGAATCCCTCAAGTATCAACACCCCTCCAGAGATTCCCCCCCCGAACCCAAAAAAATCCATCTGGAACCCCCCAAAATCTTTCCTAAATCCACCAGGGACCCCCAGAACCATTCAGGGACCCTCCCAAACCCACCCAGAACCTCCCCCCCCCCTCAGCCATTCCTGGGACCCTCAAATCCTCCCGGGGAACCTCCAACCCCCTGAACCTGCCCCAAATTCCCCCCAAACCCCCTTCAGGCACCCCCTGAACCCACCCCAAACTCCCCGGATCTCCCCCCCCTCCCCAAGGTGCTCACCCAGCTCCTGCAGCGGTTTCTCCATATCCTCCTCGGTGAAGAGGCGCCGAGGAAAGGCCGTGCGGAGGCTGAAGGGCTCTGGGGGGGTCCCAGTGCCGCTCCCAGTGCTCCCAGTATCCCGGTGCAGCTCCACAAAAAGCCTCACGGCTGCCAGCGGCTCCCGCGCGCGGAAGCTCTGGGTCAGCGCCCGCCCGTCCGGCAGCCGCACCTGGGATGGGGCTCGGGGGGGTCAGGGATCCCCTCGGGATCCCCCAAAATCCCGGGGATCCCCCAGATCCTTACCTGGATCCGGCACTGGTCGTATTCCCGCGGTGCTGGCGGCTCCTGCGGGGTCACGGGGCTGGGTTTGGGGGGACCGGGGCGAACTGGGGAGGGGGAAAAAGGGGATTTGGGGGATCCCAGCAGGGCTGGATCCCCAATTGTCCCTCAGAGAGTCCCAGCAAGGCTCTGCGAGCCCCCCAAAATCCCACGCAATCCCCTCCAAAACCTTTGGGATCCCCTCATCACCCTCTGCGCTCAGCTCCGCCTTGTCCCGCTCGATCTTCTCCCTCACTCTCTGCCTGTGGGAACAAGGGGGAATCCTGACATTTTCGGGGGTTTCCCGAAAGTTTAGGGATCCCTAAAAAATTGGTTGGGGGGAGGGTGCTGTTGGTAATCTGGAAAAGGGGGTGGGAATGTGGGGGAAACATCCAAAGTTTTAGGGCTGCACCCTCAGGTTTGGGGGCTTCCGGACAGTCCCCAAAGGTTGAAGGGTGGGAATTTGGAGGGATTCCTAAAATTCGAAGAGGTCGTTAGAGGTTTGGGGTTTTTTGTTTTTTTTTTTTTTTCTTTTTTTTTTGGAGTCCCAAAATCTTGTTCCCGCCATTGTTTGTGAGGGCCCCCCCCGCCTTTGTGGCGCCTCCTGGCGGCGCGGAGGACTCAGCTCCTCCTCGTTTTTTGTTTGTTTTGTTTTTGTTGTTGTTATTTTTTTTTTTTTTTTTTTAAGCGGGGGGGGGGGGTATTTCGGGCTGTGCCCTCACCGAGCCGCGCGTTCCTCGGCCCGGTCCCGCCGCCGTTCCTCGGCCGCCCGGCGCCGCTCCTCGTCCCGCCGCCATTCCCGGAGCTTGGCCAGCTCCTGCCCCCGGCGCCGCCGCTCCCTCTCCTGCCCGGCCTCCGTCAGCACCCTGGGGGATCCCCAAATTCGGGGACAACACCCCAAAAAAACCCCTATGAACCCCTTCCCTTGAAAATCCTGTATTCCCCAAATCCCCGGGGGAATCGCCCAAAGCTCTCCTAAAACCCAAAATCCTTGAGAAAAATCCTCCTCTGAAAACTCAAATATTCTCCCCAGAACTTCCCAATTCCCGCCTTAAAACCCCGAAAATTCCTCCCCGAAACCCTAAATCTCCCTTCGAACCCCCCAAATCCCCTCCACTGAACCCTCCAAACTTCACTTCTGAGTCTCGTCCTCCTCCGCCGGCGGCTGCCGGGGCGCCCCCAGGATGGAGGAGAGCGCCCCCAAATCCGGGGGGATTTTCGGGGTCCGAGTCCGAGTCGGGATCGTCCTCGTGAGCCACCAGCCTGCGGGGCAGGGGGGACCCCCGAAAATGAGGGAAGGGCTTGGGGAAACCCGGGAGGCTTTTGGGGTCCCTGGGGAGGTTTTGGGGTCCCCGCCCGCCCTCACCAGTCCATGGCCGGTTCAACTCCGCGGTTCCCGGTCAGCGCCAGCGCCTTCGCCCTGCGGGACCGAGGTGGGAGGTCCGAGGGTATTCCGGGACCCCCAAAATCCCGGGGATATCTCCAAATTCCCATTCCCGCACCCTCTCCCGTTAGCGGACACCCCCGGCCGCGCCCCCCTTCCCCTCTCCCGGTTCCCCCCCGGGTGTCCCCGCGGTGTCGCCGCCCTCACGCGCGCCGGGCACCGAATCCCATCTCCAGCAGCGCCTCCAAGGCGCGGCCCGGCTCGGCCCCGCCGCCCGCCGCCATCATGGCGGCACCGGGCGTCCCGTCACGTGGGGGGGTCACGTGGGGACGGCGGCCGGGAGGTGACAAAAACGCATCGGGAGCGCGACCGACCCTAAATTGGCCCTAAAGTAACCCCAAAACCCAACCTAAAGTACCCCAAAAACGCCCTAAATTCTCAAGCTGGGACCAGATTTTCCTTGGGTTGATTGCTGGGGAGAGATTTTGGAGGGGTTGAGAGGGGATTTGTGGAAGAATTTCTGGTATTGAGGATTTTGGGAGTTCTTGAGATGGACTGGGAGGATTTTGGGGGATTTAGGGGTGATTTGAGGGGGGTTTTTGGGGGTCCTGTCTCTCTCCTACCCCTCAGTTCCCCTCCTCCCCTCCCCAATTAAAACCAAACTCATTTTTTGGGGAGGTGGGGGAGGGGTCAATGCTTTTATTGAGATCCTGCAAAACTGGGGGGAAGTGGGGGTGGGGTCAAGGCCTTTACTGTGATCCCCCAAAATTTGGGGGAGGGGTTCAGGAGCTGGAGCAGACGTGGCGCTGGCGGGGGGAGGGGGCGTCCAGGATTTTGGGGAGGGGCGTGGCGGTGACCCCCTCTTCCTCCTCCTCTTCCTCCTCCTTCTCCTGCCCCTCCCCCTCCTTGGGGGGGGCGTTGGTGGCGCTGAGCAAGGCGGGGTCTGGTGGGGGAGGGGCCGTCAGCACCCCCAGACCCAAATTTGGGTCCCTCCCCGCCCCCACCCCCAATTCTGGCCCCTCCCCCCCCTCCCTCCCAGGCAGGATTTGGGGGGTTTGGGGGCTCTGCCCCTCCCCCACCTTCGTTCGGCTCCGAGGCTCCCACGATTTCGGGCTGCTCCGAATTTTGGGGGGAGGCTGAAAGATCTGGGGGTGGGGGGGGGGAGAGGGAGAGAAATCACCTTGAACCCCTGCCAAAAACCCCTCAAAAAAACCCACCACAAAATCTTCCCCAAATCCCACCCAAATTCTACCCAAGATCCCCCCAAAAGTCTTCCTAAAATCCCCAAAAACGTTTCCCAAAAATCTCCCCCAAATCCTCCCCCAATTTCCCCAAACTCTTCCCAAATCTCCCAGAACTGTCCCCCAAAATTCCCCCCCAAAAGAATCCCCCCAAAACCTCTTCCAAGTCCTCCCAAATTTCCCAAAACAATCCCCAAAATCCCCCCCCAGCCCCTCTCACCTGTCCCCTCCTCCCCGGGGGCTCCTCCCTGGCTCCGGGTGTCCTGTGACCGGGTGGGGGAGGGGCTCAGGTGAGCGCAGCCCCTCAGGTGAGGCTGTCCCTGAGCCCCTCCCCCATCCCGGCTCACCTGGGCGGGGCGGGGCCGGCGGGGGCCCCTCCCCCACTGCAGGTACCCCCCGAGGGTCAGCAGAGCCAGCAGGGTCCAGTTCCCGGCCACGCCCAGCACGGCCGAGGTCAGCGGGAAATGGTACAGGAGGTACCTGGGACAGGTGGGACACGGGGACAGGTGGGACAGGGACAGGTGTGACACAGGGAGAGGTGTGGGACAGGGACAGGTGACACAGGGACAGGTGTGACACGGAGACGGGGTGGGACAGGGACAGGTGTACAAGGGACAGGCGGGACATGGGGACAGGTGGGACACAGGGACAGGTGTGACACGTGGACAGGGCTGGGGCTGAGCTCTGGGGTCTCATCAGGGGTGAAACCCCTTCCTCAGTTTACCTGAGACCCTGAAGTGGGGGTGGGGTTGGGTTTAGGGGCACACGGGGGTGCAGCACACCTGAGGCCAGGTGTGGTACCTGTGGCCAGGTGTGTTACCTGTGGCCAGGTGCGGTACCTGAGGCCAGGTGTGGTACCTGAGGCCAGGTGTGTTACCTGAGGCCAGGTGTGGTACCTGAGGCCAGGTGTGTTACCTGAGGCCAGGTGCGGTACCTGAGGCCAGGTGTGTTACCTGTGGCCAGGTGCGGTACCTGAGGCCAGGTGTGGTACCTGAGGCCAGGTGTGTTACCTGAGGCCAGGTGCGGTACCTGAGGCCAGGTGTGTTACCTGAGGCCAGGTGCGGTACCTGAGGCCAGGTGTGGTACCTGTGGCCAGGTGTGTTACCTGAGGCCAGGTGCGGTACCTGAGGCCAGGTGTGTTACCTGAGGCCAGGTGCGGTACCTGAGGCCAGGTGTGGTACCTGTGGCCAGGTGTGTTACCTGAGGCCAGGTGCGGTACCTGAGGCCAGGTGCAGTACCTGAGGCCAGGTGTGTTACCTGAGGCCAGGTGCGGTACCTGTGGCCAGGTGCGGTACCTGTGGCCAGGTGTGTTACCTGAGGCCAGGTGCAGTACCTGTGGCCAGGTGTGTTACCTGAGGCCGCTGAAGTGCGCGTGCACGCGCAGCCGGGCCCCGTAGAGCTGAACGCGCCGGCTGCGAATCTCCACGAACGCCCCCACGGTCGGGGTGTACTGGGGAGGGACCCCGAAAATCCACCTGAGACCACCTAAAACACCCCAAAATATCCCAGAAATACCCCCCCCAAAACAACCCCAAAATATCCACCTGAGACCACCCAAAATACCCCCAAATATCCCCAAAATACCCCTAAAACCCAACCGAGACAACCCAAAATACCCCGAAAATCCCCAGCGTACCCCTCCACAGTACCCTAAAACCAGCCCAGATACACCCGGGACACCCCAAATCTCCCCAGGACCCCCCCCAGGAGCCCCCAGACCCACGGGGTCCTCCCGGTAGCGCCCCATGAGCTCCAGCTCCAGGGTCTGGCTCTGCTCGGCGAAGCCGCTGAGGAAGAGGCCGGCGAAGGCCGCGGTGTGCAGGGCGCGCAGCAGGCGCGAGCGGTAGTGCAGCATGGCCTGGGGGACGGGCAACCAAGGGTTAAACGCACCCCGAACCCGCCCGAACCCCGCAAAACCCCCACGGGGTCCCGAAAACGGCGATCTCCGATTTCCCCGAAATTCCAACCCTTGAGAGCTCAAATCCCGGGCCCGGCCCCGGTCCCATTCCCAATCCCAGCCCCATTCCCATTCCCAGTCCCATTCCCAGTCCCAGCCCCATTCCCAGTCCCAGTCCCATTCCCAGCCCCAATCCCAGCCCCATTCCCAGTCCCATTCCCAGTCCCAGCCCCAATCCCATTCCCAGTTCCAGTCACATTCCCAGTCCCATTCCCAGTCCCATTCCCAGCCCCATTCCCAGTCCCAGTCCCATTCCCAGCCCCAATCCCAGCCCCATTCCCAGTCCCATTCCCAGTCCCAGCCCCAATCCCATTCCCAGTTCCAGTCACATTCCCAGTCCCATTCCCAGTCCCATTCCCAGCCCCAGTCCCAGTCCCAGTCCCATTCCCAGCCCCATTCCCATTCCCATTCCCAGTCCCATTCCCAGTTCCTCACGGATCTGGCGGCCGTTGCCAGCGTTCTGCCGCCGCTGCCGTAGCAGCTCAGGGTCACCATGAACATCCCCAGCTCCCGGTTCACCGGAGACTCCGGCAGCTCCAGCTCCACCGAGATCCGGTACAGCTGCCCATAGAGCAGCACCTGGCCAGGGAGGGAGGGACACACCTGGGTACACCTGGGAACGGCTGGGAACACCTGGATAACACCTGGGTACACCTGAGAACGGCTGGGTACACCTGGGAACACCTGGATAACACCTGGGAATGGCTGGGGTACACCTGGGTACACCTGGGACACAGCTGGGAATGGCTGGGGTACACCTGGGGATATCTGGATACACCTGGGAACACCTGGATAACACCTGGGAACACCTGGGTACACCTGGGTACACCTGGGTACACCTGCGACACAGCTGGAGGCACCTGGGAATGGCTGGGGTACACCTGGGAACACCTGGAAACAGCTGGGAACACCTGGGCCCAACCCCAAACCTTGCATTTCTTCCCCTGTGCTTTTTAGGACCACACCCAACCCCAAATTCTCCAAATTTGGGGGATATTTCGGCCCTAAATGACCCAAATTTTTAGGATATTTTAAGACCCCAGCCCCAAATCCCTCCCAGATTTTGGGACATTTGGGCCCCAAGTCCCCCCCAAAACGTCACCCCGGTTTTAGCCCCGTGTGCCCCCCGTATTTTTTGGGTGTTTTTAGGATTCCCCCCACCCCAGATCCAAATCACCCCATTTTTTAGGATATTTTAGCCCCGAATCCCCCCAAATTTTTGGGATATTTTAGAGCCCTTCTCCCCCCCCAAAAAAAAATATTCGGGTTTTTGGGGACCTTCTCACGGTGCTCCCCCAGCAGGGACACGTTGGCCGAGGGGAAGGAGCAGAGCTCGGGGCCGGGGCTGTCACAGTCCGACCTGGGGGGCCAAAATTTGGGTTAGGGATGCAAAATTTGGGTCCAAACCCCTCCCCCCCCCCCCTCCAGAACCTCACCTGGCCTAGGTGTGCTCAGGAAAACCAACAGGAGTTGGTTTAGGATTTTTTTTTTTTTCTTTAAGGATTATTTTAGGGTCACTCATCCAAAATTCCACATTTAGACACTTCCAAAAAATTCTGGAATTCCTGAATTCCACACACACACACACCCCCCTCCCCTCCGCACCCCCACAGACACCTGGACACACCTGACCCCCCCCAGAATTCCCCAGAAACACCTGAACCCCCCAAAGATCCCCTGGACACACCTGAACCCCCCCAAAATCCCCCAAACACACCTGGACACACCTGAGCCTCCCAGCCCCATCTGCACCAGGTGCCCAATTCCAATTTCACTCATACAGGAGGAGGGGAACCCATTCCCCACCCTCACCTGAAATTCAGGTGCACACAGGAATGTTCCTCACCCCCCTATACTCACCTGAAGCCCAGGTGTGTCCCCATTCCCCCACACTCACCCGAAACCCAGGTGTGTCCCCCGCCCCGTACTCCCCTCAAGCCCAGGTGTGTCCCACACTCACCTGAAGCCCAGGTGCGCCCCCCCCCCCCCCCCACTCATCTGAATGCCAGGTTCCCCCCCCCCCCCCCGTACTCACCTGAAGCCCAGGTGTGTCCCCCCCCCCATACTCACCTGAAGTCCAGGTGTGTGTCCCCCCCCCGTACTCACCTGAAGCCCAGGTGCAGGGGCCGCAGCACGGCCGCCGCGGGCAGGTAGGCCCAGTAGAAGGATCCGTAGAGGAAGAGCGAGGCCCAGAGCAGCAGCAGCGCCAGGCTCAGCCCCAGCCCCGCCCGCAGCAGCGCCCGCCGCAGCACCTGAGCCCCCCGCAGCACCTGAACCCCCCAGGTGAGCCCCGGGGGCGGCGGGAACCCCCCCGGAGCCATGGCGGGCTGGGGGAGGGGGACGGGAACCCCATGGGAGGGGGAGGAGCTGCGGGAGAGAGGGGAGAGGTCAGCGAGGCTGGGATCCCAAAACTGGGGGAACTCGGGAATTCCCAACCCAAAATCTTTTTTGGGGAAACCCAAAAATTATCCACACACCCCCCCCCCCCACCCATGAGAAAACCCCAAAATTCTCGCCCCTGAGCCAAAATTTATGGGGAATGGCAAAATTCCTTCCTTTCCCCAAACCAGAAATTTGTGCTGGAACCCCAAAATTCCCCCTCCTGTCCCGAAATTTATGATGGATTCCCAAAAATTTATGCGACGACCCAAAAATCTTCTGGAGTTCCCCCAAAATTCTCACCCCCTGTCCCAGAATTTATGGGGAACCCCAAAATTCTCCCCTCCCCTCACCCACGAAATCCCTTTGGAGGTTCCCAAAATTTCTCGGGAATTTTCCAAATCTGTGGGGCCGCCCCAAAATTTCTCCTCTTGCCCCAAAAATGTCTGCGGGAATTCCCGAAATTTTTGGGGCATTCCCGAAATTCCTTCCCCAGCCCCGAAATCCCCGGGGAGGGAACTCGAGGCTTTGGGGTCCCAGAACGGATTTTGGGGGGAATTTTGGGGGGGCCCGAAGGGATTTGGGGAATTCTGGGGGAGATTTTTGGGGATTTCTGGGGTCCCGACTGGAATTTTGGGGAGTTTAGGGGAGGATTTTTAGGGTGGCTTTTTGTGATTTCGGGCTTCCGGAGGGGATGTCGGGAGGATTTTTTGGGGATTTTAAGGGTCCCAGAGGGGTTTCTGGGGTCCCTGAGGTGATTTCGGGGCAGTTTTTGGGGTCGCGGAGAGAATTTTCGGGGTTCCGGAGAAGTTTCTGAGGAAACTTTGATGGATTTGAGATTTCCCGGGGAGATTTCTGGGGTTTTCGAGGGTTCCGAATGCGATTCCGGGGGTTTTGAAGGTGATTTCTGGGGATTCGGGGGTGGATTTTTGGGGTCATTTCGGGGTTTTTGAGCCCTTACCGAATGTCGGCGCCTCTCGCTTCCCGCCACGCCCTGGCCACGCCCCCGGCCCCGCCACTTCCGGCTTCAAGCACCGCCCCTCCTCACACCATTGGTCAATTCTGTCCTGACCCCGCCCTCTATTAATACCCCCTCCCCCCTCCTCATTGGCTCCGCCCACTGCGGGCCCGCCCGCGCCAGCCCAGCCCCGCCCACTGCGGCCCCGCCGGGCCCCGCCCCCGTTTCCATGGCAACGAGGATTTTTAAAATATTTATTTTATGAGGTTTATTTTTTTAATTTTGTTTTTAATTTTTTGCCTCTTTTTTTTTTTCCTTTTTAATTTACCTGGGGGATTTTGGGGTCGCCGGGAGAATTTGGAGATTTTTTAGAGGGGGTTTAGGGGGGTCCCAAGGGGCTTTTGGGGGAGGATTTGGGGGCGATTTGGGGATTTTGGGGGGGTTCAGGAGGGGTCTGGGGAGGCCCCTGGGGGGGGCTGGGAGGATTTGGGGGTGATGTCAAAATCTGGGGGGGGGGGGGGGGTTCCCCTTTAACCCCCGCCCCTCCCCCATCGTGCACCCCCTCCCCATTTCCGAAGGAGGGGGAGGGGCGGGATTTTAAAACCCCCCCCCCCCTCGAAATTGGGGAGGGGGGAAAAGAGAGGGGGGAGTGGGGGAGGGGCAAGGGCGTGGCCCCTCCCCCTCCCCCCACCACCTCCCCAGGCCCCGCCCCCTCCGAGCATCGCCGGGACCGGAGCGGCCGCGGGTCCTGCACAGGTGGGGGAGGGGCGGGGGGGGATTTTGGGGGGTCCTGGGGGGGAGGGGGGGGCCTGAAGAATTGGGGTGGGGGGGAAACGGGAAAAACCCGGGAATTTTGGGGGGGGGGGGTTGGGGGGCAAAGGTGGGGAGGGGATTTGGGGTCCTGGGGGGGGGGATTTGGGGGTCCTGGGAGGTGGGGGAGGGGAATTCGGGGGTGATTTTTGGGATCCGGGGGAGGATTTTGAGTGGGGGAGGGGGGAATTGGGGGGGGGGGGTAAAGGGGGAGGGCAGGATGGGGGAGGGGAATTTGGGGAGATTTGTTGGGGCTAGGGGGGATTTGGGGGAGAATTTTTGGGTCCGGGAATGGATTTGGAGGGGGGTTGGGGTTTGGGGTGAAATTCGGGGTGCAGGGGCTGAAATTTGGGGGTTTTGGGAGTATCCGGGCAGGAATTTTGGGGTGTGGAGAGAAAATTTGGGCTGGGGTTTTGGGGGGGGGGGAAATTTTGGGGTCCCTGGGGTGGATTTTGGGGGAGCAAATGGAGGGGGAGGAGCTGGGAGGGAATTTGGGATGGAAATTTGGGATTTTTGAATGGGGGGAATTTGGGATTTTAGACAAGGACTTGGGGGGAGGGGGGGGAAATGCCATTTCCCCTGGGGATTTTTTGGGTAGATTTTTTTTATTTTTGGAGGATTTGTTTTTTGTTTTGTTTTTTTTTTTTCTCTTTTCCCCCCTCCCGAGCTTTTTGGCTGCTGGAGATTTAGGGGAGGATTCCAAATTTTGGGTTTTGGGGGAGGGGTGCAATTTAGAGTTTTTTTGGGGAAGGATTTTGGGGTGGGGGGGTGGGGGTTTGGGGGGGGGGGGGGTGATTTTTTTTTTTTTTTTTTTTTTTTTTGAGATTTTGGTTTTGGGCACCTCCCAAATTTGGGGTGCCCCCGCAGCCCCCCCCCATGAAGGGCGAGCCCCCCCCCAGCAGCACCCTGAGCGTGGGCCAGCCCGGAAAATGGTGGAGCAGCTGAAGATCGAGGCCAGCCTGTGCCGGGTCAAGGTCTGGGGGGAAATGGGGATTTTGGGGGAAGGGTCCGAGAGATTTGGGGGTAAAACGGAGAATGAGGGGGTGGGGAGGGCAAAAGGAGGATTTAGAGGGGGGAGGGGGAGGGGGTTGAAGGAGATCGGAGGAAGTAAAAATGGATTTGGGGGGGAATGAAATGGGATTTTTTTGGAGAGGTGAAAACGGGATATTGGGGGTGTTTCAAGAGAGTTTGGGGATAAAAAAAAGGAATTTTGGGGCAGTTTGGGAGTGAGGATGGGATTGGGGGGGATTTAAAGGAGATTCGAGGGGTTAAAAGTGGGGTTTGGTGGAGGGGTTAAGAATGAGATTCAGGAGGGGCTGGGAGGAAGGGAAGGATTTGGGGCTCCAGGGACGGATTTAAGGATTCAGGGTTGGATTTGGGAATTCAGGGGGTGTTTTGGGGAGCTCCAGGGGCATTTTTGGGGTTTCCAGGTGTGGTTTTGGGGGTCCCTGAGCCTGTGTTCCCCCATCCCAGGTGTCCAAAGCTGCTGAGGGAGAGATCTGGGATTTCAGGGGTTGGATTTGAGGATTCCAGAGCTGAATTTTGGGGTTTGAGGGGTTGAATTTGGGGTTTCAGGAGGAGGTTTGGGATTTCAAGGTTGGATTTAGACATCCAGGGGCTGGGTTTGGCATTTTTGGTGTTTGCAGGGGCATTTATGTGGCTTTAATGGTGTTTTTTGGAGTTCCGGGTTTGTTTTGGGTTTTCCAGGTTGAATTCAGGTGTTCCAGGTGTTGTCTTTGGATGTTCTGGGTGCACTTTTTTACATTTCCAGGTGGTTTTTTTTTTTTTTTTAAGGATTTCAGTGTCGAATTTGAGGTTCCAGGAGTGGGAACCGGGGTAAAGATTTGGGCTCGGGGAGGATTTAGGAATTCCAGGGGTGTTTTAATGAATTCCAGGTACATTTCTGGAATCCTAGGTGTGCTCTGAGGAATTCCAGGTGTGGTTTTCGGGGTCCCTGAGCCCGTTTTTACCCCGATCCAGGTGTCCAAGGCAGCTGCAGAGCTCCTGAGCTACTGCGAGGCTCACGCCTGCGAGGATCCCCTGCTCACCCCCGTCCCCACCTCTGATGAATCCTTTCCGCGAGAAAAAATTCTTCTGCGCCCTCCTCTGAACTCCCTCCCCAACCCGATTTTGGGGGACCCTCCCCCCCACCAACATTTCGGACCACCCCTATAAAAATTAGGGTCGATTTTACCCCAAAAATGAGGCGGAAATGAGGGGGGGGGGTGTTTAGGATAAATTTTGGGGTTTTGGGGTCCTCCGCTGCTGGGAAATCCCCCTTAAATTGGGGACACACCCAGAGAAATCCTTGGGGTGATCCCAGCTCAGAACGGGGGGGAAGGGGTGGGGTTGAGGGGGTTTTGGGGGTCCCCCACCCTCCAAAAAGGCTTCAAGGATGACTTAGGGAAGGTTCTGGAATGGGGGGAAAGGGGGAGACCCCCTAAAAATCACCCCCAAATTCCCCTCCCACATCATTCCCCACACCCCTCCTCAAAAGTGGGGACCCCCCACCCCCAAACTTTAGGACAGGCCCAAAAATTCATCTCTCACCTACCCCCCCCCCCCCACCCCCCCCACTCCAGATTCTGGGGGTTCCCCCTCCCCCAGCACCAACCCCCACCGAAATTTTGGCTCTAAGGGACCCCCTGGGGGGTTTAAAGGGAAGGGTCTCCGAATTTCGGGGTGTCCCCCCCACAAATAAACACTTGGCGGCACAGACGGGGCCGGGGCCATTTTTTGGGGTCCCAAAAATAATGGGATGGGGGGAGGGTTTCCCAAAAATTAATGGAGAGGGAGGGGAATTTGGGATGGGGATTTCAGGGTGGCAGATGTGGGGAAGGGGAGGGGGCACAGAGGGGAATTTGGGGTCTTGGGAAGAGGAAGGAGGAGAAGAGGGAAAAGTAATGGGGAAGAGGAGGAAGAAGAAGAAATGAGGAAGAGGAAGAAAAGGAGGAAGAGTCCCCTGAGACCCCTCAGGGCCCAACACCCAACATGGCGGCGCCCGAAGGGTGATGTGGGCGCCGCCATGACACCCACGCATGCGCTTGGTGCCCCCGTCCGCCCCAAGGCCGCACCTCCTGCACCCAAAATGGCGGCGCACTGCACGGCCTCCGCGCCCGCTTCCAAAATGGCTGCGGGAGGGAAAAGGGGCGCACGGGGGGTCTCTGGGGACGCCCCCGGCCCACGCGGGACCCCCAAAAAAACCTCGTGGGGAGCGGGGGAGCCGCGTCCCGTTAATTCCCCCCCCTCCCGTGACGTCATCACCGGCAGGCATCCAGATGGCGGCGCCCACAACCCTCCTGGTTGCCACGGCAACCGAGCCCCAGGCCTGAGGCCTAGGAGCGGGCCCGGCTGCGCAGGAAGGAAATTCAATCATTCAATCTTTATTTTAGGTCATCAATCGATCGGTTTGGAGCTGCGCTTTATCTTAAAGACATCGCTGGTCCAGAGCCGCCTCAGAAACAGGCTCAGAACCGGGTCTGGAGCCCCCGGTCTGGGCCCAAGGGTTAAAACCAGGCCCAGGCCCTCCCTCAGTCCCAGGCTCCCCCAAACCCGGCCCAGCTTCGCATTTTGGGTTGGGTTTAAGCCCCAAAATCAGCACCAGGACCAAATTTAACGCCCGAAACTCAGTTTTA
>NC_085078.1:3138709-3164212 GCF_963662255.1 Cinclus cinclus
AATCCCAGTTTGAACCTGGAGGAAATCCCAGTTTGAACCTGGGGAATCCCAGTTTGAACCTGGAGGAAATCCCAGTTTGAACCTGGAGGAAATCCCAGTTTGAACCTGGGGAATCCCAGTTTGAACCTGGGGAATCCCAGTTTGAACCTGGGGAATCCCAGTGTGAACCTGGAGGAAATCCCAGTTTGAACCTGGGGAATCCCAGTTTGAACCTGGAGGAAATCCCAGTTTGAACCTGGGGAATCCCAGTTTAAACCTGGGGGAAATCCCAGGTAAAGCCAGTTTAACCAGTATAACTCTCTGTTTATCCCTGATTTAAGCCCAGTTTAACCCCGATCTAACCCCAGTTCAAGCCTGATTTAACCCCAGTTTAACCCTGATATAACCCCCAGTTTAACCCCAGTTTAAGGCTGATCTAGGCCCAGTTTAACCCCAATCTAGTCCCGGTTTAACCCCCAGTTTAACCCCTGTTTTACCCCAATCTGGGCCCAGTTTAACGCCAGTTTAAAGCCGGTTTAAGCCCAGTTTAAGGCCGGTTTAAGGCCGGTTTAAGGCCGGTTAAAGCCCGGTTTAAGCCCAGTTTAAACCCAGTTTAAGGCCGGTTTAAGGCCGGTTAAAGCCCGGTTTAAGCCCAGTTTAAACCCGGTTTAAGGCCGGTTAAAGCCCGGTTAAAGCCCGGTTAAAGCCCGGTTTAAGGCCGGTTTAAGGCCGGTTTAAGCCCAGTTTAAACCCAGTTTAAGCCCGGTTTAAGGCCGGTTAAAGCCCGGTTTAAGCCCAGTTTAAACCCAGTTTAAGCCCGGTTAAAGCCCGGTTTAAGGCCGGTTTAAGGCCGATTTAAGCCCAGTTTAAGCCCGGTTAAAGCCCGGTTTAAGGCCGGTTTAAGGCCGCACCTCGCGGTTGTACTGCCGGTAGTAGTCGCGGTATCTGTTGTAGTCGTAGTCGCGGCCGTAGAACCGATCGTCGTAGCCCCGGTAGCGCTCGTAGAAGTTCCGGTAGCCCTGGGGGGGGCAGGAACACCGGTCAGAACCGGTCAGAACCGGTCAGAACCAGTCAGAACCGGTCAGAACCAGTCAGAACCGGTCAGAACCGGTCAGAACCAGTCAGAACCGGTCAGAACCAGTCAGAACCGGTCAGAACAGGTTCAGACAAGGAAAAACCAGTACAAGATGGTAAAAACCCAGTAAAAACCCAGTTTAAACCGGTAAGAAAAACCAAGCGACGATCCGTTTAAAGCAACTCGCTTAAAGCCAGTTTAGACCAGTTAGAACCAGTTCAGACCTGTTAAAACCAGTCCAAAATGGTTGAAGCCAGTTTAAACCGGTCCAGACCAGTCAAAACCCATTAAAAAATGCCTGGAAGTTTCTTGTAAATGCCCAAAAGTGCTCCAGGAAAAATGCCTGGAAGTTTCCCGGAAATGCCCGGAAGTTTCCTGGAAGTTTCCCAGAAAAAATGCCTGGAGGATTCCCAGAAGTTTCCCTGGAAGTTTCCCAGCAATGCCTGGGAAAGTTTCCCCAGAAGTTTCTCTGAAATGCCCAGAAGTTTCCCTGGAAGTTTCCCGGAAGTTTCCCCAGAATTTTCCCGGAAGTTTCCCCGGAAGTTTCCCAGCAATGCCCGGGAATGTTTCCCCGGAAGCTCCCCGGAATTTTCCTGGAAGTTTCCCAGAAGGTTTCTCTGAAATGCCCAGAAGTTTCCCCGGAAGTTTCCTGGAAGTTTCCCCAGAATTTTCCCGGAAGTTTCTCCGGAAGTTTCCTGGAAGTTTCCCTGAAGTTTCCCCAGAATTTTCCCCGGAAGTTTCCCGGAAGTTTCCCCAGAATTTTCCCCGGAAGTTTCCTGGAAGTTTCCCCAGAATTTTCCTGGAAGTTTCCCCAGAATTTTCCTGGAAGTTTCCCGGAAGTTTCCTGGAAGTTTCCCCAGAATTTTCCCGGAAGTTTCCCGGAAGTTTCCCAGAAGTTTCCCAGAAGTTTCCCGGAATTTTCCCGGAATTTTCCCGGAAGTTTCCCAGAAGTTTCCCAGAATTTTCCCGGAAGCTTCCCCGGAAGTTTCCCAGAAGTTTCCCGGAAGTTTCCTGGAAGTTTCCCCAGAATTTTCCCGGAAGTTTCCCCGGAAGTTTCCCCAGAAGTTTCCCGGAAGTCCCCCGGAAGTCCCCCGGAAGTTTCCGGGCCGCCGGCCGCGGCGCTCACCCCGCGGTTGCCGGGCTGGCCCCAGTACTGCGGCTGCTGCTGGCCCCCGTAGACGCGGCTGTCGTAGCCCCGGCGCTGCCCCCCCACTGCGGAACGGGAAGGGTCAGAGCCGGAACGTGCGACCGGCCCAAAATCCTGCACCCAGCCCACCCCAGCGGCACAAATCCAGCCCGAAACACCAAATTCAGCCAAACCCCATCCCGAACCCTGCCCCAAATCCCTCCCCAATTCCCTGTCCCAAACCCCATCCCGAACCCTGCCCCAAATCCTTCCCCGATTCCCTGTCCCAAACCTCATCCCGAACCCTGCCCCAAATCCTTCCCTAATTCCCTGTCCCAAACCCCATCCCAAATCCTGCCCCAAATCCCTCCCCGATTCCCTGTCCCAAACCCCATCCCGAACCCTGCCCCAAATCCCTCCCCAATTCCCTGTCCCAAACCCCATCCCGAATCCTGCCCCAAATCCCTCCCCAATTCCCTGTCCCAAACCCCATCCCGAATCCTGCCCCAAATCCCTCCCCAATTCCCTGTCCCAAACCCCATCCCGAATCCTGCCCCAAATCCCTCCCCAATTCCCTGTCCCAAACCCCATCCCGAATCCTGCCCCAAATCCCTCCCCAATTCCCTGTCCCAAACCCCATCCCGAATCCTGCCCCAAATCCCTCCCCAATTCCCTGTCCCAAACCCCATCCCGAATCCTGCCCCAAAGCCCATCCCAATCTTCACCCAAATCCCTCTTTTCTCCCTCCCACATCTCTAAATCCCGTTCCCGCATCTCAGCTGGATCCCATTATTCCCTCCCCAGATCCCAGTTTTCCCCGTTTTATCCCGTTCCCCCACATTTTATCCCATTTCCCCCTGTTTTTTCCCCATCTCCTCCCCGTTTTTTCTTGTTTCCCCCCCATTTTTATTCCATTTTCCCCCGACCGTATCCCTGGCCGCAGTTTCGGCTCTGCCCATTCCCAAATCCCGATTTCCCTGTGTTTTATCCCAATTTCCCTGTGTTTTATCCCGATTTCCCTGTGTTTTATCCCAATTTCCTCCCCGTTTTTTCCCCGTTTCCCCCCCGACCGTATCCCTGGCCACGGTTTCGGTTCTGCCCATTCCCAAATCCCAATTTCCCTGTGTTTTATCCCAATTTCCCTGTGTTTTATCCCAATTTCCCTGTGTTTTATCCCAACTTCCCTGTGTTTTATCCCAATTTCCCTGTGTTTTATCCCAATTTCTCCGTTTTTTTTTCCCATTTCCTCCCCGTTTTTTCCCCGTTTCCCCCCCTGACCGTATCCCTGGCCGCGGTTTCGGTTCTGCTGGTTCTGTTTGTTCTGCCCCTTCCCAAATCCCAATTTCCCTGTGTTTTATCCCAATTTCCCTGTGTTTTATCCCAATTTCCCCCCATTTTATCCCATTTCCTCCCCGTTTTTTTCCCAATTTCCCTGGTTTTTTTCCCATTTCCTACCCGTTTCCCCCCCTGACCGTATCCCTGGCCGCGGTTTCGGTTCTGCCCATTCCCAAATCCCAATTTCCCTGTGTTTTATCCCAACTTCCCTGTGTTTTATCCCAATTTCCCTGTGTTTTATCCCAATTTCCCTGTGTTTTATCCCAATTTCCCCGTTTTTTTCCCCATTTCCTCCCCGTTTTTTCCCCGTTTCCCCCCCTGACCGTATCCCTGGCCGCGGTTTCGGTTCTGCCGGTTCCGTTTGTTGCGGTTGTTGCGGCGGTTCCCGCGTTTCTCCGAGGGTGGGAGCTGCTTCCTCGCCTCCTCCTTCCAGCGCAGCACCAGCGGCGCCGCCTCGTCCCTGCCCAGCTCCCCGAACACGACCTCGTCCACGTACTCGCTCTTCTCAGGGATCGAGTAGTTGGCTGGAAAAACAGGGGGAAAAAAAAAAAACCAGGAGAAATCAGCTCAAAAAAAAAAAAAAAAAAAAAAAACGGGGAGAAAATTCAGAATTTACCCGGGAAGAATCGGTGCTGGGAGGAGGAATAATTGTGGGAAAAGCGCCCCGGAGTGAGGGGTGGAAATTGGGGAAAAAGGTTCTTTGAGAGGATGAGAGAAATCGCTGGGATTACGTAGCAAAGTCAGCTTTAAAAATGGGGGGAAATTCAGGAAAATCGGTGCTGGGGGAGGGAATAAATGTGGGAGGAAGCGGTGACTCTTAGCGACAAAAATTGTCACTGTGAGTCTCAAAAAAGGGGAAAAAAATCTTATCTGTGAGCACCAAAAAAACGGGGAAATTCCTGAACTGCCGCGGAAAAATCAGGTCCTAAAAATAGGGGGAAAATGTCCAAATGAGGACAAAAAAAATTCCCCCAAAATACGCCCAAAAAAGTGTAAAAACATCCCCCCAAAAACAGGAGGAAAAAACCAAAAAAACAAAAAAAAAAATTAGGAAAAAAATCTCATAAAAAAAGTGGAAAAACAAACCCCAAAACCAGGAAAACTTTGCATTTTTTCCATGCAATTTTCCATCTGTTTTTTTTTCTGTGATTTTCCAATTTCCCCCTTCTTTTCCACCTTTCATCTTGACTGTGACAGGCTTGGACACATCATTACCTCCAGCTGTGAGCCCCCAAAGAACTAGGAAAAAAATCCCCCAAAATGGGGAAAAAAATCCCCAAGAATGGGAAAAAAAATTCCCAAAAATGGGGGAAAAAATCCCCCAAAATGGGGGAAAAAAATCCCCAAGAATGGAAAAAAAAATCCACAAAAAATAGGGGAAAATCCCCAAAAAATGGGAAAAAAAAATCCAGAAAAAATAGGGGAAAATTCCCCAAAAATGGGAACAAAATCCCCAAAAATGGAAAAAAAATCCCCAAAAATGGGAACAAAATGCCCAAAAAAATGAGAAAAAAATCCGCAAAAAATAGGGGAAAATTCACAAAAAATGGGAAAAAGATCCTCAAAAAAATGGGAAAAAAATCCTGAAAAAAAAATAGGGGAAATTTCCCCAAAAATTGGAAAAAAAATCCCCTAAAAAATAACCTGGAAGAAAAAAAACGCGCAAAAATGGGGGAAAAAAAACCCCAAAAAGCAGGAACAAAAAAACACAAAAAATAGGGAAAAAAAATTCCTTAAAAAAAAAAAAAAAAAAAAAAGGTAAAAAAATCCCCAAAAATCGGGGGCGGGGGGAAAAATCCCCCCAAAAAACTCTGCAATTTTCACCTCGTTTTGGTGTGTGATTTTTTTTTTTTGCCCCCCACGATTTCCCCTGTTTTTTTTTTTTTCCCCAACGATTTCCCCCGTTTTTTTTTTTTGTTTTTTTTTTTTTCCCCCCAACGATTTCCCCCGTTTTTGGTGGGTTTTTTTTTTTGTTTTTTTTTTCCCCCCCCCCAGTTTCTCCCACCTTTCATCTCGAGCATGACGGACTCGGGCACGTCGTCGCCCTCGGCCTGGCGCCGCTGCTCCAGGCGCTGCTCCCAGTCCGGCTCTGCCGGGACGATCACCACGACTTTCCTGGAAAAGCCCTTGAAGGCCGAGAGCTTCCGGCGTTGTCCCGAGTTGTACACGTTGCACTGATGGAGGGGAGGGGAAAAAAAAAAAAAGGGAATTCAAGGAGAAAAATAAATAAATAAATAAATAAATAAATAAATAAATAAATAAAGGGGGATTTGAGCTCAGGAATGGCGGTTTTGGGATCTGGAATGAGGATTTTTTTGTTTTGTTTTGTTTTGTTTTTTTTTGATGGATGGTTTTCCAGGGATTTTTATGGGTATTTTCTTAGGAGAGGTTTTTCTTGCATTTCTGGCGTGATTATCCCAGATTTTTTTTTTTTTTTTTTTTTTTTGGGATGTTTATCCAAGATTTCTCAGGAATTCCCGGGCTGGCTTTTCCCTGGATCTTGCCTCTCTTGGTACACCCGGTCAAGGATGAAACAACAATTTTTATGGGGACGCCTTGGGGAGTTCTTAGGGATTTTTTTTGGGTGCAGCTTTCCCGGAATTCTGCGGGGTTTCCAGGCTGCTTTCCGGGTCGGTTTTCCCGGGATTGCACCTGGCCCGGGATACCTGGTCGAGGATGAAGTTGCGGCGGGCGCGGGGGGCGATCTGCACCAGCTTGCTAAGGCACTGCGCCGCCTGCTGAGTCAGCAGCTCCCGGCTCTTGGCGTCCAACTCCTCCGGCTCCGGCCCCCGCGTCTGCGGGAATTCGGGAATTTGGGAACGGGCAAGGAGGGGGAAGGGCTCTGGGGGATCTGGGGTGGGCCCAGAATTGCCAGTGGTGTCGTCCCGCTGTCGCATCCCATCGATCCCGCTGCTCCCAGTCCATCCCGCCGCTCCCATTCCCACCATGAATTCCCGCTTCGCCTCCGTCACCCTGGTGCACGACAAGGATCTCATCCCCTGGTCCCGTTATCCTGCAGATCCCGTAACTTCCGAGGATCCTTTCCATCGTTTCCATCAATCCCATTATCCTGGAACAATTCCCAGGATATTTCCCCCCACCCCCCCCCAGCCCTGAGCTGGTGCAGGATGGGGATGCAATCCCATCACTCCCATAAATCCAACCATTCCCACAATCCCACCATTCCCAGAACCCCCGCGGGTGCTGACCCTGAGCTGGTGCAGGACCCGCTCCGTTCCCAGGATGTTGTAGCGCTTGTCCCGGTTTTCCTGGGAATGTTTCTGTGCCCACTGCGTCTTCCCGGAGCCCGGGAGCCCAACCATGAGCAGCACCTGCCCAGGGGGAGGGAGATTCCAGGATGGAACCTCGGGATTCCCAGGGGATCGGGACTGGGATTCCCAGGGGATCCAGAAGGACAAACACCAGAATTCCCAGCAGATCCCCACCTGGATTCCCAGCAAACCCAGAGCCCCCAGCAGCAGAATTCCAACCCCACCATTCCCAGGGGAATCCCCAAGGGAACCCCAGGGAGAATTTCAAGGGAATCCCAAAAGGAATCCCAAAGGAAACCCCCAAGGGGAACCCAGAGAGAACCCTGAGGGAATCCCCAATGGAAACAGAGTGGGAATTTCAAGGGAAGCTCAAGAAAACCTGGAAAGAAATGCAAGGGAACCCCAAGAGAATCCCCAAGAGAATCCCAAAGGAATCCCAAGGGAACTCCAAGAGAATTCCAAGAGAACCCCAATGGATCTCTAAGTGAATCCCAATGGAAACCCAACGGAATCCCAAGAGAACCTGAACGGAACCCCAATGGAATCCCAATAGAACCCAAATAGAACCCCAAGAGAACCCCAATGGAATCCCCAATGGAATCCCCAAGAGAACCCCAATGGAATCCCCAATGGAATCCCAATAGAACCCCAATGGAATCCCCAATGGAATCCCAATAGAACCCCAATAGAACCCCAATGGAAACCCAGTGGAATCCCCAATGGAATCCCCAAGAGAATCCCAATGCAAACCCCAACGGAACCCAAACAGAACCTCAAGAGAACCCGAACGGAACCCCAACGGAATCCCCAAGAGAACCCCAGTGGAATCCCAATAGAACCCCAATGGAAACCCCAATGGAAACCCAATGGAAACCCCAATGGAAACCCAATGGAATCCCCAATGGAAACCCAACAGAATCCCAAGAGAACCTGAACGGAACCCCAATGGAATCCCATTAGAACCCCAATAGAACCCCAAGAGAACCCCAATGGAATCCCATTAGAACCCCAATGGAACCCCAAGAGAACCCCAGTGGAATCCCAATAGAACCCCAATGGAATCCCCAATGGAAACCCAACAGAATCCCAAGAGAACCTGAACGGAACCCCAATGGAATCCCCAATGGAATCCCAATGGAAACCCAATGGAATCCCCAATGGAATCCCATTAGAACCCCAATAGAACCCCAAGAGAACCCCAATGGAATCCCCAAGAGAACCCCAACGGAAACCCAGTGGAATCCCCAATAGAACCCCCACAAGATCCCCGAATCCCACCCCCAACGCCCCCACCTCGCACTCCTCGGTGCTTTTGGGTCCCGGCGGGGTGCGGACCCTCTCCGGGGCGGGGATCTCGTGGATGAACACGAAGCCCTCAGGGACGGGGGCCAGGGGCTGGGGGCGCTGCCCGAAGTTGAGCTCCACGGCGCAGCCCTTGCAGAGCACGTGGGGCAGCAGCGCCCGCTCCCGCAGAGCCTCCTTGGGGATGCGGAACGCGGCCCCCAGCTCCTGCCCGTTCTTGGAGAACGACAGCTCCACCAGCTCGGCGCCCTCGAAGTCCTGAGGGAACACGGCCGGGGGTGGGCAGCTCCAGGAGTTTCTCTTCTTTCATTTTACTCTTTTCCCTCCCCCCTTCCCGGTTTTTCATGGTTTTCCCCTAATTTTTCATCTTTTTGTCCCCCCCCAGTTTTTTTCTTCCTTCCCCTCACCCCCCCCCCCCCTCTCTTTTTCCTGATTTTCCTCGTTTTATCCCCCCCTTGGGTTTTTCACCTTTTTGTTTCCTTATTTTTCATACTTCCCGATTCTTCCTAGTTTTTCCCCTTATTTTTCATCATTTCTTTTCACCTCATTTTTCCTATTACGTTCCCCCAGAATTTTTTCTCTTTGTTTCCTGATTTTTCCTCATTTTTTCCTGGCTTTCCCCATTTTTCCTGACTTTTCCTTTCTGTTATTCTGGAATTTCCACCTTTAACTTACTGATTTTTTTTCCCTGTCCTTTCCTGTTTCTTCCCATATTTTTCCTGATTTTTCATCTTTTTCTCCCTGATTTTTTACCTTTTTTCCCCCTCACTTTCCCATTTTTTCCCCCTTTTTTCCCCCGATTTTTCTGGCTTTTCCTGATCTTTTTTCCCCCGATTCTTCTGGCTTTTCCTGATTTTTTCCCCCCTTTTTTTTCACAGATTTCCAAATTTTTCCTGGTTTTTCCCTTTTTGCCCAGATTCTCCCCAGTTTCCCAGGATTTCTCCCCAGTTTTTCCCAGTTTTTCCCACACTCACAGCAAAGCAGCCGATGACGTCGTTCTCTCCGAAGCTCTCCCCAAATTCCTCGAATTTCCCATTTTCCACCTTCAGCCCCCGCCCGTCAAAGCCGTAGGAAAACTCATCCTCCCCTGGAATGGGGCAAAAAAATGGGATTTGGGGAATTTGGGAAGGGGTTTGGGGAATCTGGGAAGGGGTTTGGGAATGGATTTGGGATTTTGAGGCTGCCTTTTCAGAATCCTGGATGGGTTTTTGGGGCTGGATTTTTGGAATTCTGTGCTGGTTTGGGGGGATTTGGGAATTCTGGATGGGTTTTGGGTGGATTTTGGGTCTCACCCAGCTGGGAGTGGGAGAAGTCCACGGACCAGCCCACCCTGAGCAGCGGAACCTCGGAGCTCCCCTCCTTCCCTGGGAGGTTCTGAGAAACCTGCACAGAAATTTGGGATTTGGGGTCCAAAAAACTCAGGAATGGGGCAGAGAAAGAGGAGCAGCAGCAAAAAAAAAAAAAAAAAAACCCAAAAACCCAAATCCCCCTAAAACGCCTCAAACACTCCTGAAATATCCCTGACCCCTCTGAAAAACACAAACGCTCCCAAAAACCCCAGAGATCCCAGAAATCCCCAAAACCACTCCCCAAAAAAACCCCAAACCCTCCCCCAAATTCCAAAACCCACCCAGAAACCTCCAAAAATCCCTTAAATCCCCTCCAAAGCAGCCAAAAACCATCCCAAAAAAGCCTCCAAACTCTCTAAACTCCCCCCAAAACCCCAAATCCCCCCCAACCCCACTCAAAACCCACAAAACCTCCGATCCCCTCCCGCCATAAACACCAAATTCCTCAAAACCTTCCCCCTAAACCCCTCAAACCCACCCCAAAAAAATCCCCAAATTCCTTTCCCCCAGTCCCCAGGGTCTGCTCCCGGATTTTTTGGGGTTTTGGGGTTCCCACCTTGGCCTGGAAGCAGACACGGCCGTGGGTGACGCCGTGGGTGCTGCGGGCGCCGGCCCAGAGCCCCGGGAAGCGCTCGGAGAACAGGGGCTGCCCCCCGTACCTGTCCCGGCTGGCACGGAACTGCAGGTCAGACGTGTCTGGGGAGGCAAAAATCCCAAACTCTCAGCACAAATCCCCGAGGCATCGGCACCAAAATCCCAAATTCTGACCCTAATTCCTGATGGAATCAGCAAGATCGGCACAAAAATCCCAAATTCTGACCCTAAATCCTGATGGAATCCCTGAAATCGGCACAAAAATCCCAAATTCTGACCCTAAATCCCAAATTCTGACCCTAAATCCTGATGGAATCCCTGAAATCGGCACAAAAATCCCAAATTCTGACCCTAATTCCTGATGGAATCAGCAAGATTGGCACAGAAATCCCAAATTCTGACCCTAAATCCCAAATTCCGACCCTAAATCCTGATGGAATCCCTGAAATCGGCACAAAAATCCCAAATTCTGACCCTAAATCCCAAATTCCGACCCTAAATCCTGATGGAATCCCTGAAATCGGCACAAAAATCCCAAATTCTGACCCTAAATCCCAAATTCCGACCCTAAATCCTGATGGAATCCCTGAAATCGGCACAAAAATCCCAAATTCTGACCCTAAATCCCAAATTCTGACCCTAAATCCTGATGGAATCCCTGAAATCGGCACAAAAATCCCAAATTCTGACCCTAAATCCTGATGGAATCCCTGAAATCGGCACAAAAATCCCAAATTCTGACCCTAAATCCCAAATTCCGACCCTAAATCCTGATGGAATCCCCGAAATCGGCACAAAAATCCCAAATTCTGACCCTAAATCCTGATGGAATCCCTGAAATCAGCACACAAATCCATTAATTTATCCCAAAATCCCGGCTGGAATTAGGGCAGAGTGGTGCCAAGGATAACAAAATGACTGAAATTGTCCCAAAATCCACCTGAAATTCCTCATTCCCACCCTAATTCCACCCAAAATCCTTGAAATTTGCACCAAAATCCCCCAAATTATCCCAAAATCCCCCACCTGGAAGTGAGACAAAATCACCACCAATCCCAAAATTCCCAAATTTCCAGCCAAACCCCACCTTGGATTGAGTGAAATCCATCTCAAATCACCCAAAAAAAAAAAAAAAAAAAAAAAAAAAAAAAATCCTAAAAATTCCCAAATCTCAGAAAAAAACCCACCAACCCATCTTGCTGCAAACCCCCCTAAAACGGCCCCAAATTCCTGAAATCCCTGAGGAAGGCCTGCAATGCAGGTGGGAATTGTCCCAAATGTCCCAAACGCCCCGAGGAGCCCGTACAGGTGTCCAGGATCACCAGGCTCTCGTCCTCCTCCCCCTCCGGGGGCTCCTCCTCCGGCGGCGGCGGCGACTTGGACCTGAGGGATGGCAAAAAAATCCCAAAACTCTGCTGCACAAATCCCAAAGCTGGGACAAATCCCTAATTGGGGGGGGGGGGGGGGGGGGAACGACAAAAACTGTATGGGGAAAAATCCCAAATTCAGGAAAAGCCACGTTCTAAGATCCCTGATCCTATTTCCCACACCCTAATCCCCATTTCCCCAATCCAATTCTCCACCCCAATCCCATTTCCCATCCCCCATTTCCCCATTCACCAATCCCATTCCCCCATTCCCATTCCCCCGTTCCCCATTCCCCCAATCCCAATCCCATCTCCCCATTCCTCAATCCCCCATTCCCCCAATCCCAATCCTGTTCCCCATTCCCATTTCTCCATTCCCCCATTCCCCAATCCCAATCCCATTTCCCCATTCCCCATTCCCCTTCCCCATTCCCCATTTCCCTGTTCCCCAATCCCGTTCCCCATTCCCACATTCCCACATTCCCCATTCCCATTTCCCCATTCCCCCAATCCCATTCCCATTTCCCTGTTCCCCAATCCCACTCCCCATTCCCCCATTCCCCCCTTCCCATTTCCCCATCCCCCAATCCCATTCCCATTCCCCCATTCCCCAATCCCGTTCCCCATTCCCCCCCATTTCCCCCATTCCCATTCCCCATCCCCCAATCCCATTCCCATTTCCCCGTTCCCCAATCCCGTTCCCCATTCCCACATTCCCCATTCCCATTCCCCATCCCCCGTTCCCATTCCCCCGTTCCCCTCCCCCATTCCCGTTCCCATTCCCCCGTTCCCCAATCCCGTTCCCCTCCCCCATTCCCGTTCCCATTCCCCAATCCCGTTCCCCTCCCCCATTCCCATTCCCCCGTTCCCCAATCCCGTTCCCCTCCCGCATTCCCGTTCCCATTCCCCAATCCCGTTCCCCTCCCCCACCTGCTGTTGTAGGCCTCCTCCCTGAACTCATGGAACGCTCTCCCGTGTTCGTCCTTCTCGTCCCGCAGCCGCTTCAGCCCCCGGCGCTCGGGCTCCGGGGCCTTGGCCTTGTCCTGCTCCTCCCCTGGAACAGCCCGGGACCCACGGATGGCACCCCAAAATATCCTGGGGTCACCCAGGGATGGATCCAAAACATCCTGGGGTCATCCAGGGATGGATCCCAAAACATCCTGGGGTCATCCAGGGATGGATCCCAAAACACCCTGGGGTCATGGATGGATCCCAAAACATCCTGGGGTCATCCAGGGATGGATCCCAAAACACCCTGGGGTCATCCAGGGATGGATCCCAAAACATCCTGGGGTCATCCAGGGATGGATCCCAAAACATCCTGGGGTCATCCAGGGATGGATCCCAAAACATCCTGGGGTCATCCAGGGATGGATCCCAAAACACCCTGGGGTCATGGATGGATCCCAAAACATCCTGGGGTCATCCAGGGATGGATCCCAAAACACCCTGGGGTCATGGATGGATCCCAAAACATCCTGGGGTCATCCAGGGATGGATCCCAAAACATCCTGGGGTCATCCAGGGATGGATCCCAAAACATCCTGGGGTCATCCAGGGATGGATCCCAAAACATCCTGGGGTCATCCAGGGATGGATCCCAAAACATCCTGGGGTCATCCAGGGATGGATCCCAAAACATCCTGGGGTCCATTTATCCCACCCTAAAATATCCTGGGGCTCATTTATTGCACCCCAAAACCTCCTGGGGTTGATTTTTGGAACCCTAAAACATTCTGGGATCGATTTATCCCATCCTAAACCATCCCAGGTTTCCTGGATATCAACCCAGAACATCCTGGATTTTACAATCCCACCCTAAAATATTAAAAGATTTTACAATTCCACCCTAAAAATATTCAGGATTTTCCCAGGAAAAGCAAAGCCAGCGTGAGATTCTGGCTTTTCCCAGGTGAAAAAGGGTTAAAATTCAGATTTTCTTTTTTTTTTTCCTTTTCTTTTTTAAAAAATTGAGGGTATAGGAGTGGAATTAAAACAATATTCCATGGAAATTCCAATGGCTGAATGAGCTCTTTTAAAAGCTCAAGAAGATACAAAAATCCCAATTATTTTTTATTTTTCTCCTCCAAAATAAACAAAATCAAAGCATTCCTGGGAAATCTGGGAGTTTTAATGGATTTTCCAGCTTTTGGAGTGGCAAAATCTGGCTGAAATTTAATTTTTCCAGTGAAAAGTTGAACCAAAGCAAAGAACTCCATGAAAATTTTGGAGCTGAAATGGATTTTTCCAGGCGTTGAAGGTTGAAATGAGATTAAAATTCAGATTTTTTTCTTTTTCCCCCCCATAAAAATAACCAAAGCATTCCATAAAAACTTTGGAGTTTCAATGGATTTTCTGAGTTTTACAGCGGCAGAAACAGGTTAAAATTCCATTTTTTTTTTTCTTCCTTTAAAAGTGAATTAAATAAAAACATTCTGTGCAACTCTTGGAATTTTAATGGATTTTCCTGGTTTTAGAGTGGCAAAATTCAACCTTGGGAAGTGGAAATTCCCACCAGGAACAGAGGAATGGGTAAAAAAAAAAAAAAACAAATAAAAGGTTTTAAGTCCTTAAACAATGCAAAATTCCCCTGGGATTTTTCACAGAAAAGGAAAAAAATTTTAGATCGAGGTCCGTTGGTTCATTCAAAAATGGGAAAACCAAATTTAAAAAAATAAATCCAGAAAAAAAAAAAAAAAAACAAAAAAACCCAAGGACACACAAAAAATTCCCAGTTTTTCCCTTGTTTGGCCAAAAAAAAAAAAAAAAAAAAAAGAAAAATTCTAAAATTCCAACAAAATTTGGAAATGTTTTCACAAAATCCAAGTTTGGGATAAAAATGGCAATAATTTCACTCCACTCTAAATAAAGTCACGTTCCATGATGTTTCATGCTCCACAAATCCTCCCAAAATCAGGAATTTTCCCTCAAAATGAGGATTTTTCTCAAAAAAAAAAAAAAATTTCCTCTCAAAAAAAAAAAAAGAGAAAAAATCAGTTTTCCTTTTAAAATCCAGACCTTCCCTTCCAAACCAGGATTTTCCCACAAAATTGAGGAATTTTTTTTTTTCCCCTCCAAGTCTCAAAACTTTTCCCAAACCCAGAGATTTCTCCTTAAAAATAAAAAATATTAAAAAATTAAAAAATAAAAAAAAATAAAATCCCCAACCTTCCCAACCCTTCCCTGCTCCCTGGATTATTTATCAAAATTCCAGACTTTTCTTCTCAAAACCAGCAATTTTTCATTCAAAATTCATAAAAATCAGGAGTTTTCCCTCCAAAACCTGAATTTTCCCCAAAATCTCATTTATTTTTTTTTTTTCCTTAAAAACCCGTTTGTTTGGGTTTTTTTTCCCCCTGATTTTTCCCTCCAAATCCAGGCTCTTTTCCCAAAATCCAACTTGGAATTTGTTAATTCCAGGAATTCTTCCGTTTTCCACTCAGCTCCAAAAAAAAAAACCCCCAAAACTTCAAACTCAACTTTTTCCCGCTTCCCCCCCCCCCCTCCCCCCAGCCAAAATCCCGAATTTCTCCATCGGGAATGGGATTTGATCCCGGTTTCTGAGCCTTCCAAAATGGAATAAACTCCCCCACCCCAAAAAAAAAAAAAAAAAAAAAAAAATCTTCGAGATCCTACCCCCAAAATTTTGGGAATTTGGGATTTAAGTGGGGAAATGGGAATTTGGTGGAGGAGGAAGATGCGGGAGTTCTTTTCTCGTTTTTTGTTTTGTTTTGGTTTTTTTTTTCCCCCCGGTTTTTGGGAACTTTCCCGAGGTTCTGACCGATTCTTTTCCCGGTTCTGGGATTTCTTTTCCCCGTTTTTTGGAATCCCTCGCGACGATCTTGGGTTCTTTCCAGGTTCTCTCCCCAATTTTGGGGATTCTCTCCCTGATTTTGAGAACCCTCCCGAAAATCCCGAGGTTCTTTTCCCGATTTTGGAGATTCCTTCCCGAAGGCCCAGGGGCCCCTTCCCGCTTTTTTTTTTTTCCCCCCGTTTTTTTTTTTTTTTTGTTTTTTTCAGCTCCCTCCCGAGCATCTCAAAGTTCTTTTCCCAGTTTTCTCCAAAACCCCTGGGAGTTCTTCCCGATTTTTGGGACCTTTCCCAAAGATTTGGAGTCCCCTTCCCGGTTCTGGAGATCCCTCCCCAGGTCCTAGGGATTCTTTCCCAATTTTTAGGGTCCCTCCCGGGAAATCTCGGGGTTCCATTCCCGGTCCCGGGGGTCCCTCCCGGGAAATCTCGGGGTTCCATTCCCGGTCCCGGGGGTCCCTCCCGGGAAATCTCGGGGTTCCATTCCCGGTCCCGGGGGTCCCTCCCGGGAAATCTCGGGGTTCCATTCCCGGTCCCGGGGGTCCCTCCCGGTTCTCCCCCATCGCTCACCCGCCTGCGCCTCCTCCTCCTTGGCCTCGGCCGCGGCCGCTTCATCCCCGCTGGGCGCCTCCTCCGGCGGCCGCTCGGCCCCGTTCACGCCGCCGCCGCCGCCGCCCGCTCCTCCCTCGGCCGCTTCAGCCTCGGCCGCGGCCGCCGCTCCCTCCTCCTGAGGCGGCTGCAGCGGCTCCGACCCCGCGGGCTCGGCCGGGGCCGCCTCCTCTTCTTCCTCCTCCTCCTCCTCCTCCTCCTCCGCCCCAGGGGGGCCGGGCTGGGCCGGGGCCGCTTCGGGGGCCGCGGCGGCGGCTTCGTCCTCATCCGCCAGCAGCGCTTCCTCGTCCTCCTCCTCCTCCTCTTCCTCCTCCTCCTCTTCTTCTTCCTCCTCCTCCTCCTCCTCCTCCTCCCCTCCGTGCGGCCGCCCGCCCGGGCCTCCCGCCGGCCCCGCTTCCCCCGCGCAGCTCGAGGCCGCCGCGGCCGGGCCTCCCCCGCCGCCGCCGCCGCCGCCTTCCTCGGGCCCCGCCGCCAACATCTCGGCGTCCAGGGCCTCCTGCAGCCGCTGCGCCAGCTCCACCTTCAGCCCGCGGGCGTCCAGGCCGCGCCGGCCCAGCTCGGCCCGCAGCTCGGTCACCTTCAGCCGCTTCACGTCCATGGCGGGGCCGGTGTGTGGGGAGGGAGGGGGGGGGAAGGGGCCGCGGGGCGGGGGGGGAAGGGAAGCGGAAGCGCGGGCGCGCTGAGGCGGCGGCGCCGAGGCCGAAGCGCGAGGCCGGGCCGGGCCCTGAGGCCGCGGGGCGGGGACTGAGGAGGGAAGGGGCGGAAGGAAGGGGGCGGAGAAGGGACGGGGAAGGGGGGGGAAGAAGGGGAGAAGAGAGCGAGAGCGCAAGGCGGGGCCGCCGCCGCTGGCGCGGGGAGGGGGCGGCCGGAGCGCGGAGCGATCGCCGGGCCCGTCCCGCCCCGCCGCCGCCGCCGCCTCAGCCGCGCCTGCGCCGCCGCCGCCCCTCAGCCGCGCCCCCCCGCGCGCCGCGCGCCGTCCTAACCGCGCATGCGCCGCGCCTGCGCGCCGGCGCAAACCCCGCCCGCGCCGCGGTAACGCGCAAGCGCGGCACATGCGCGCCGAGGCGATTCCCCCGCCGCGCGCAGGCGCTGTTCCTTCTCTCCCCCTCCCCCCTCCGCCCCACCTACGTGCGCAACGGCCGCCGCGAGTGTGGCGGCGGCTTCGCCTCTTCCCCTCCTTCCCTCGCCGCGTGCGGCCCGCGCCCAGCCGCTCGGATTTTCTGATTGGTCCCGACCTCGCTGTTCTGCCCAGCGACGGCGAAAAGCCGCGCTCTTATTGGTGGATGAGGGTGAAGGGGGCGCTCTCCTCAGGCGCGGTTTCCCGCCCGCCCGCGCCGCCGCCATTTTGTTTCGGTGGATGAAAGGGGGAGGAGGGCGAAAGCGCGCGGTCGGCTGGTGGGAAGGGAGAGGATAAAGGGTTAGAAATGTGCAAAATATACAAAAAAACCCCAAGGTTTGTTCTGTTTGAAATTGGGAACGGACGCGGAAGAAGCGCCGAGGCCGAAACTGGGCCGCGTTCCCCTCAAGGAAGGAGCGTGCCCCCCCCCCCCCCCCCCCCCCAGTTCGTTCCTAACTCCCCTCACGAATTTATTCAATAAAACCCTTCAAACCCTTCACGCGCTCCTTTTAACATTATTGGTAATCGCTATTATCTACGTCAAACTTCCATTTCCCCCAGAAAGCGCCGAAACGACGGGGTTTAACCCCAAAAAGAGGTGCGGGGAGGGAGCGGCCATTTTGCGGCGCGCTGTGAGGGGATGCGCGAGGAAAATCCCAGAACGGGCGGGCCCGGCCGCCTCAGAGAGAGCCCGCGGGGCCCTCCGGAGGGAACAGGGCCGGCATGAAATGAGATTGATCCGCCGGCGGGGATCGCTGAAGAAACTCAGATCTGTTTGGTTTTTTTTTTTTTTTTTTTTACCGTGCGAAGTTCCCCGATGGGCGGGGAATGCCCCGCTCCCGCAGGCGCTGCGGTACCGGCACAGCGAGCGCAGCCCCAGCCGCAGAGCGGGGCCCGGCACGGCCGCTCTGGAGGGAGAAGCCCCGGTGCGATCTGTCTTTGACCCTGGAAGGTCCCCGGGTAGGGGTGCACCGTTCCCGGAGGCACTGCAATACCGGGACGATGCGCGGAGCGGAGGGAGCAAGCTCCGGATCCAACTCCCGAGCCCAAAAATCCGTTTAATATGAAGTCCTCTGATCGAGGACGTATCAGATATTAAACTGATAAGAACAGATACTACACTTGATCTTAGCCAAAAGGCCGAGAAGCGATACCGGGTCCTACCCGCGCCCCGCACCCAGCCCCGCCCGCCCCGCTCGCACCTCGCGGTCACCCCCGCGCCGCCCCCCGCCCCTTTCCTTCCCGTTCCCGCAGTTTTTCCTCAGCTCGTCCCGCTCCTCCCGCTCCCGTCCCGCACCGTCCGACCCCCGGGAACCCCGAAATTCCGCAGAAATCATCCTCCCAGCATGCATCCCGCTCTGTCTCTGCCCTCTACTTTGCATAACCACGCCTCTTCATGCAAATAACCTGCCTAACTTTCTATGTAACCCCACTTTTTCCCGCCTCGCAATGTGATTGGCTGAGCGCGCTCCTTCATTTGCATTCACCCCTCCTCTTTCTGCCCGGCCCTTTTTAGCATAACCCCGCCCCTCCACATGATGAAGTTTGAAGTTCATTGTCCGGTTTCTCATTTGCGCCGTTCTCCTCATTGCGGTCCCACCTTCCCCCCACTGTGAAGAGCCGGGTGAGGGGAACGCGGGGATGCCTCAAAACCCTCCAAATCCTCCCCAAAACAGCCTGAAACGGCTCCAAGCGCACCCAAACCTGTCCAGGTGTGCGGGGGAATATTTGGGATCCCAGAAGAGGAGGTGGGTGTCTCAGGGCGACAAGGGGTGACGCTCCTGGTGTCTGGGGGTTCCCCCAAATTCCTTCCCCAAAACGAGCGAGGCCCCAGGGGTTTGTTGACGTGTCCAGGGGGTGACAACTGCAATGAGGATCTCCCCATTTATTGAGGGGTGACAGAAAGTGACAATCCCGGTGTCTCAAGGCAGAGACCCGACACCCCCCCCCCCCAACCCCCAAAAATCCCCCTCCAAAGCGAGCCGGGGTGAGTTTTTCACACTTTATTTTGGGGGTGACGAGTGACAACGCTGCTGCGTCCGAACTCTGCGCGTGTCCCACGGTCCGTCCGGAGGTGACACCGCCGCCGTGTCCTCACCTCACCCCAGCCTAGAACTTGCGGAAGGCGCCCACGGTGACATCGAAGAGCCGGGGGTCGCTGAGCTGCCCCCCCTTGTCCAGCAGGAAGAAGAACGGGCGTCCCTTGACCTTGATGGGGGATGGCAGCGGCCACCTCGGCGCGGTGCGCGCGGCCGGACACGTCCCGGAGCGGCACGGTCAGAGTGCGGTGGCCGAAGCCCCAGCGGGCCGTGGGTGCCGATGGCAACCTCGGTACCGCCCCGCAGCAGCGTCACCCGGCGAACCGAGCGCAGCGGGAGCAGCCAGCCCGCGGCCACGACCAGCGAGCCTGGGGGGGGGGACACGGCGGTCAGGGCGGGGGACAGCCCCGGGGACCTCCCGAGCACGGCCCGGCTCCGTTCCCGCTGCCCCGAGCCCGACTTGCTCCCGGTTCCACCGCCCTGAGCGCGGTTTGATCTCAGTCCCGCTCCCCCGGACCCGGTGCGAGCCCCGGTCCCTTCCCCAGCCCCTGGCTGGGTCCCCGAGCCCGCTCCGGCTCCGCTCCCGCTTCTCCGACCCCGGGGTGACCCTGGCTCCCCCATGTGCCGCTCCCTCCGCCCCGAGCTCGTTCCGACCCCGGCCCCGGTCCCCCGGTACCGACGGTGAGGCAGGACGCCGTGAACCCAAAGCGCCACTTGTTGTCTCGGGGTCGCAGCGGATCATCGGGCCCGGAGCCGGGCGCGGGCGTGGGGCGCAGCGCCGTGAAGGCGAAGTGCGCCAGGTAGGCCCAGAAGAGCCCCTGGCCCGCGCAGAAAAGCCCCACGAGGCGGAAGAAGCGGCTGCGGTCGTGCTGGAACAGAACCACGTCCCGCGACAGCGCCGCGGCCTCCAGCGCCGCCCGCGCCGCCATGACGGGCAGCGCCGCCGGCGCTTCCGGGTCCCGCAGCACATCAGCCAATGGGCTGCCGCCAAACAGGAGCCGCGGCCAATCGGCTTCCGCGTAGCGGCTCGGCCAACCGGCTGTGGCTCCAATTCCGTCGCAACCAATCAGCTTCTGTACCCGATTGGCTCCCGCCGCCACATTTGTTCCTGGCACGCTCCCGCCCCGCCCTCACCGCCCCTCCCTTAAAGGCGCCGCGCCCCCAAAAAAATCCCAAATCAATAATCAATAATCGATCGATTTATTTACAAAACGGTGACGGGGATCGACGGGAATCGAACACGGGAGGGGGGTCCGGGGAGGGGGGCGGGGACTTCCAACGTTCACTTAAGAAATGCGACCTCTGGAATCTTCCCTTCCATCTGGAACGAGGGGGGGGGGGGGAGGGGGGGGGAGGTGTCAGTGAGAGGACCCAAAAAAATGGGAAAAAAAAGGGGAAAATGGGAAAAAAACGGGGAAAATCGTACCTTGAGCTGGGTAAAAACCTGCCCAGCCTGGCCGTAATCCCAGTCGTTGTCCTGGAGGCACCTGAGGGACAGCAGGGCTTGGACGCGCTCGGGGATTTTGGGGGGATTTGGGGTTTTCCTGAGGATTTTTAGGTTTTCTTTGGGGGATTTTCAGGGTACTTTTGAGGGATTTTGAGCGATATCCGGAGGTATTTTTGAGGGATTTTCAGGATGGTCTTGGGGAAGTTTTTTTTTGAGAATTTTTGGGGTTTTCAGGGTGAATAGTTTTGTTTTCCCGGGGTGTTTTTGGGGTGAATTTGGGGGGTTTTGGACTCGCTTCTGGGACACTCAAGGTTCGCACCTGAGATCCGCCAGCATCTCCTGCAGCTCGGGGCAATTTGGGATTTTTTTATTTTGGAGAAAGTTTCAGCTGAAACTTCAGAATATTCCAGAACGTTTTTTTTTTTCTGGGGAGATTTCGAAGATTTTTCTCGATGGAATCTCTTGAGATTTTCAGGGGGCGTTCTGAGCGATTTGTGATCAATTTTTGGACAGATTTTCCTGCGTTCTTTTGGTTTTTTTTTTTTTTTTTTGCTTGCTTTTCGTGTGATTTTTTTTGTGGGTTGAATTCAGGGGGATTTTGGAACTCAGTTCTGGGACCACTCGTGGTTCATGCCCAACTGCATGGAGAAGGCCGCCAGCATCCCCTGCTACTCCGAGGATTTGGAGGGGGTTTTTTTTAAGTATTTTTCATTTTTTTTTTTCTAGATGGCTTCAGGGGAGATTTTTTTGAGATTTCCTCGATGGAACATTTGAGGGTTTTTTTCGTTTTTTTTTTTTGAAGGGGGGGAGCGTTTTGAGCGATTTTTGAGCGATTTTTGAGCGATTTTTGCGCGATTTTTTGCGCGATTTTTCGGACGGATTTTTCAGGGCTATTTTTTTTTTTTTTTTTTTTGGTGGTGTGGGGGGGGGTGTAAATTCGGGGGGGATTTTGGGACTCACTTCTGGGACCACTCGAGGTTCATGCCCGACTGCATGGAGAAGGCTGCCAGCATCTCCTGCTGCTCGGCAGTCAGGGTGGGCACGGGGCTGGAGGACGGCGTGGGCGCCGGCAGCGCGAACGCTTTGCGCAGCTCCTCGGGGCTGGCCCCGCGCACGAAGAGCTCGTCGTTCACGATGCACAGCCTGGGGAAAAAAGGGGGGGGAAATATGGAGTTATAGGGGGGAAAATATGGGAGGTGTGGGGGGAAAAAATGTGGGAGTTATGGGGGGGAAAATATGGGAGGTGTGGGGGGGAAAAATGTGGGAGTTATGGGGGGGAAAATATGGGAGGTGTGGGGGAAAAAATATGGGAGGTGTGGGGGGGAAATATGGGAGTTATAGGGCGGGAAAATATGGGAGTTATGGGGGGAAAAATGTGGGGTTTATAGGGGGAATATATGGAGTTATGGGGGGAAAATATGGGAGGTGTGGGAGGAAAAAATATGGGAGTTATAGGGGGAAAAATATGGGAGTTATGGGGGGAAAAATGTGGGAGTTATGGGGGGAAATGTATGGGAGTGATGGGGGGAAAATATGGGAGTTATGGGGGGAAAAAATATGGGGAGTTATGGGGGAAATGTATGGGAGTTATGGGGGGAAAAATGTGGGGTTTATAGGGGGAATATATGGAGTTATGGGGGGGACAATGTGGGAGTTATGGGGGGGAAAATATGGGAGGTGTGGGGGAAAAAATATGGGAGGTGTGGGGGGAAATATGGGAGTTATAGGGGGGAAAATATGGGAGTTATGGGGGGAAAAATGTGGGAGTTATGGGGGGAAAAATGTGGGGTTTATAGGGGGAATATATGGAGTTATGGGGGGAAAATATGGGAGTTATGGGGTAAAATATGGGAGGTGTGGGAGGAAAAAATATGGGAGTTATGAGGGGAAAAATGTGGGAGTTATGGGGGGAAATCGGGGATTTAATGGGAAGTCCCTGGGGTTTGGGGTAAATCCATGGGGTTTGGGATAAATCCCTGGGGTTTGGGATAAATCCCTGGGGTTTGGGGTAAATCTATGGGGTTTGGGGGTAAATCTATGGGGTTTGGGGTAAATCCCTGGGGTTTGGGGTAAATCTATGGGGTTTGGGGTAAATCCCTGGGGTTTGGGGTAAATCTATGGGGTTTGGGGTAAATCCCTGGGGTTTGGGGTAAATCCATGGGGTTTGGGGTAAATCCATGGGGGTTTGGGATAAATCCCTGGGGTTTGGGGTAAATCCATGGGGTTTGGGATAAATCCCTGGGGTTTGGGTAAATCCATGGGGTTTGGGGTAAATCCCTGGGGTTTGGGGTAAATCCATGGGGTTTGGGGTAAATCCCTGGGGTTTGGGGTAAATCCCTGGGGTTTGGGTAAATCCATGGGGTTTGGGTAAATCCATGGGGTTTGGGGTAAATCCCTGGGGTTTGGGGTAAATCCATGGGGTTTGGGGTAAATCCATGGGGTTTGGGTAAATCCCTGGGGTTTGGGGTAAATCCCTGGGGTTTGGGATAAATCCCTGGGGTTTGGGGTAAATCCCTGGGGTTTGGGTAAATCCCTGGGGTTTGGGTAAATCCATGGGGTTTGGGGTAAATCCATGGGGTTTGGGTAAATCTCTGGGGTTTGGGTAAATCCATGGGGTTTGGGTAAATCCCTGGGGTTTGGGGTAAATCCCTGGGGTTTGGGTAAATCCATGGGGTTTTGGGTAAATCCATGGGGTTTGGGATAAATCCATGGGTTTGGGTAAATCCATGGGGTTTGGGTAAATCCATGGGGTTTGGGTAAATCCCTGGGGTTTGGGATAAATCCATGGGGTTTGGGTAAATCCATGGGGGTTTGGGTAAATCCATGGGGTTTGGGTAAATCCCTGGTTTTTGGGAAGGAGCCAGCCTGGGGCTCACCCGCTGTTCCCGGCCGGAACCGCGATGAACATCCGGGTGAAAGCACGAACGGAATCCCGGGATTTGCCATCCACTGTGGGAGGGAGAGAAAACGGGGGAGAAAAAGAGAGAAAATGAGGAAAAAAAAATGGAGGGGAAGAAAAGAGGGGGAATATGAGGGGGAAAATGAGGGGGGAGGGGGGAAGAGGGGAAAAAAAAGAGGAAAAAGAGGAGGAAAAAGAGGGAAAATAGAGGAGAAAAAGAGGGGAAAAGAGGGGGGGAAAGAGGGAAAAAGGAAAAGAAGAGTGGGAACTCGCCTTCCTTGAAGATGCCGTGCACGGTGAAGCAGAGCAGCGTGTTCTGCAACGGAGAATTGAGGGAGCAGAGCTCAGGGCAGGAATTCCCGCCGGAATTCCCGGATTTCCCTGCCAGAATTTCTGAATTTCCCGCCGGAATTTCCAGATTTTCCAGTGAAATTCCAGATTTCCCAGCGGAATTCCCTGATTTCCCGCCGGAATTTCCCGGATTTCCTGGTGGATTTCCTGCTGGAATTCTCAGATTTCCTGCTGGAATTCCCTGATTTCCTGCCGGAATTCCCGGATTTCCTGCCAGAACTCCCAGATTTCCAGGCAGAACTCCCAGATTTCCCAGCAGAATTCCCAGATTTCCAGGCAGAACTCCCAGATTTCCAGGCAGAATTCCAGATTTCCAGGCAGAACTCCCAGATTTCCAGGCAGAACTCCCAGATTTCCCAGCAGAATTCCCAGATTTCCCAGCAGAATTCCCAGATTTCCAGGCAGAACTCCCAGATTTCCATGCAGAATTCCCAGATTTCCAGGCAGAACTCCCAGATTTCCCAGCAGAATTCCCAGATTTCCCAGCAGAACTCCCAGATTTCCCAGCAGAATTCCCGGATTTCCCAGCAGAACTCCAGATTTCCCAGCAGAACTCCAGATTTCCAGGCAGAATTCCCGGATTTCCCAGCAGAACTCCCAGATTTCCAGGCAGAATTCCCAGATTTCCCAGCAGAACTCCCAGATTTCCAGCAGAATTCCCAGATTTCCCGGCAGAACTCCCAGATTTCCCAGCAGAACTCCCGGATTTCCCAGCAGAACTCCCGGATTTCCCAGCAGAATTCCCAGATTTCCCAGCAGAACTCCCAGATTTCCCAGCAGAACTCCCGGATTTCCCAGCAGAATTCCCGGATTTCCAGCAGAATTCCGGATTTCCCAGCAGAACTCCCAGATTTCCCAGCAGAATTCCCAGATTTCCCAGCAGAACTCCCGGATTTCCCGGCAGAACTCCGGATTTCCCGGCAGAACTCCCAGATTTCCCGGCAGAATTCCCAGATTTCCCAGCAGAACTCCCAGATTTCCCAGCAGAATTCCCGGATTTCCCGGCAGAACTCCCAGATTTCCCGGCAGAATTCCCAGATTTCCCAGCAGAACTCCAGATTTCCCAGCAGAATTCCCGGATTTCCCAGCAGAACTCCCAGATTTCCCAGCAGAATTCCCGGATTTCCCGGCAGAACTCCTGGATTTCCCAGCAGAATTCCCGGATTTCCCAGCAGAATTCCCAGATTTCCCAGCAGAATTCCCAGATTTCCAGGCAGAACTCCCAGATTTCCCAGCAGAATTCCCAGATTTCCAGGCAGAACTCCCAGATTTCCAGCAGAACTCCCGGATTTCCCAGCAGAACTCCCGGATTTCCAGCAGAGTTCCCAGATTTCCGGCAGAACTCCCGGATTTCCCAGCAGAACTCCCAGATTTCCCGGCAGAATTCCTGGATTTCCCAGCAGAACTCCCAGATTTCCCAGCAGAATTCCCGGATTTCCCAGCAGAACTCCCGGATTTCCCAGCAGAATTCCCGGATTTCCCAGCAGAACTCCAGATTTCCCAGCAGAACTCCCAGATTTCCCAGCAGAATTCCCAGATTTCCCAGCAGAACTCCCAGATTTCCCAGCAGAATTCCCAGATTTCCCAGCAGAACTCCCAGATTTCCCAGCAGAATTCCCGGATTTCCCAGCAGAATTCCCAGATTTCCCAGCAGAACTCCCAGATTTCCAGGCAGAATTCCCAGATTTCCCAGCAGAACTCCCGGATTTCCCAGCAGAACTCCCGGATTTCCCAGCAGAATTCCCAGATTTCCCAGCAGAACTCCCAGATTTCCAGGCAGAACTCCCGGATTTCCCAGCAGAACTCCCAGATTTCCCGGCAGAACTCCCAGATTT